>NW_016908595.1:178781-227475 GCF_001483705.2 Eufriesea mexicana | reverse complement strand
TTCCGATCGTATATTTCCCGCTCGTTGCGCCGCGGCACACGCGTGGCATTCGCGGAATGAAGGCGTCCGCCGGCTGAAATCCTCCTCCCATGGAAATAAAAAGCGGTGTCTTAGGGGGAACGACACGGGTTCCTAACCTCGACTCACCGCGCGAAAATAATCGCTGGTTTTGCCGCGACCCGCCTACGCACGCGTCCATACACGCAATTCTTTTCTTAACCTTTCTAACATAAAACACTCGAAATTGAACTACGGAATTTTCATCTACGTTGCTTATCGACGTACGGTCGCTTGCTTTAATTTTTTCCCGACGCTATCGACAACGCTCGCGATCACTCGGCATATGCACATTGTAGCTACCTAGCGGCCGTGGATCGAACTAAACGCAGGGCTGGCTCTTGCATAAAAGACAGGTTCACTGGCGAGATTTAATCGAGCAGAAACGAACCAGTGCCGGAGAGTAATTATAACCGAAAACAGGGCACCCGTGGGTCACGATTCAGCCTCGATAACGAGGAACGAACTATTAAGCGAGCCGCTGATAGCAATTTGCCAAAGGTTAGGAGGAGGGAGAGCCGTGTGGCCGCTGCGGAATGCGTTCTTTTCCACTCATTAACTGGTAGTAATAAGGGCGTATCGGCGTATTCCAGTGCGTTAAATAAATTACGTGGCCATACCGGGCGCACCTGAAATCTGACAAACCGTAAAATTCCGCGGCGCGTGGACCATGCCCATTCGCGTATCTTGATTTTGCACCCTGCGTTTATGATTTTCTCTACGATACTGACCGTGGCCGCGGTTTAATAGGAGGGTCCGTGTAACACAATACCCTGCCGGGGGCTGGCCAGCTTCGTGGCTAGAACCCGTGGCTAGTATTCGCACGAATTTTTCTTTCCATCGCCTTTTGCTACCGATCCGTCGTAGATTTCTGCAACCTAACCATAGGTCTTTGGCGAGACGTGCAACTCGTGCTAATTTCCTTCGCGATTTTCAGCTCTCGAACGTACTTTTTCACAGATTTTTCACGAGAATTTTGAAAATGGAACGGAGCAACGAGTGTTGTTTCTGAATGGAGTTTTATCGGACGACTCGCCCGCTGTCTCAATTAGTTCTGTATTCAAATTAGCCACGCTGGGAAACGGGAACGATTTCAACCGATTCCGGCACGCACGATCGGGCGTCGATAAACGCGCAGGCGCGAAAATTCATGGCACACCAGTCACGCGTCGGTGACATGGTTAATTTAAGGATTAACACGGCGAGTATGCGAGGACGTGAAAATTCTCGGTGAATTCGAATCGACGATTCTCGGTGAATCGCAAACGGATCGAGCGAGGAGGGGCCTTAGCACGTTATAGATCTTGATCCTTATCGAGTTTCAGCTTTCCAAACTGTTTTGTATGGGAAGAGTACATATTAATTTTTAATTAAATTCAGATCAAACAGATTGAGATATATATAGATTAAATGAGATATATAGATTATTGAACAACGAGTGTACATGGAACATTATTTAAATAAAAAATGGAGAATATTATGGTTTCAACGGTTTGCATTATACCAACTGAAATATTGGATTTGAAAAATGTAAAATAGAGCTGGGAGGTTATAATACAATTTTTAACCTAAGTAAGTATGAAATTCCTTATTAAAACGCAAGATTTCTAAGCGCATTTAGGTGCCCACAATACTCAAAGAGTTAATTTATGAAAATACGAATTTTTCTCTACCTAATTATTAGATACTTAAGAAATCTTATATCTGCAGAGGATATAAATATTCGTTAATCTAGGAAAAATTACTATTGTTTCAGTTAAATATGAATACCTGCCTCTATGTGTTTACCTTAATAATTATGATAATTAAATGTAATGATCATCAAATTTCTTTTCTTTTTTGCTATTACTTACTTAAAAAATTCCTTTACAGTGACTAAAAAGGTGAATATTTATACTTTTACAAGAAGAAAATGTTGTTTTATTGTCAGTGTAAATACCTGACTTTTATCGTGGTCATCATGAAACAACAGTACAGCAAAATTTTTATCAAGACATGCGAAAAATAAATCTGTACTTCTAAACAAGAAGGTATCATATATCATAACATAAACTAAAATTCTTTGTATTCAAATTACATTTCATTTTTCCTAATTCTTCTCTCACAGGAATGAATATACATTTCCCATTTATATGCAACAACCACGTCTACTCATACCAAACTACAAAAAATAATTCCAAATACCATACAAAGACGAAATGTCTAAAAATTTTGCAACAATACTCCACAAAAATATCGCACAGGAAGAAGAACTATAACAGGAAATATTTTCCAAAGTACCTATTACATAATTCAACGAATACGCGACAAGAATGACAATTCAATTCCTAGGTAATGACAATTACCTCAAAAGAGGAATAAACAGAATACATTCAAGTAACAACGTAATTATATCAAACGTGATAACCAATTTCTCCCACAAAGCCGAATTTTCCCGCGATTCACACAGTGGTGAATTAGCCAACTCGCAACAGACCATGCTCGCGTGCACCTCCTCTCTTTCGTAAATTATTCTCCCGAGTCATCGTCACTCGTGGTTCACGCAATAAGCTCGTTGGGACGTCGACGAGCAGACGTAGCTTCCGGTGTCCAGTCGAGGGTCCCTGCGACCCTGATCTGGTCTGCGACCCGGGTCCTTGACCAGGTCCTCCACATCTGACGCGCCAATCCTCATGGGGCGGTCCATTGGCGCCTACCCTTCGATGACGAAGGCATATTCCGCAGGGTGATCAGCTCGATAGTCAGCTCGAAGGCTGCACTGGCTGTTCACGAAACGTTAACACCTCAAACGTTACAGCTCACGCATATACGCTGCGTGCATTCATCGGTATATATGTAACGATGACACTATCTTTGAGGCCACTGTTGGAAAATTAAAGAAATGTGAGATCGATACATGGGATATTATCAGAGTCGAAGCGAGTGACTGTACTTTTCGAATTTTTAAAGCTTATGGCATCAAGACATTGGATTAAGGATTAACCTATTTACTTACCAGTGGGAACAAATTTTCGATCATTTTTACTTCAGATCAGGACTATTTTATGGTTCTATGGTGTTCCAAAATTCACGCAAGAAGTAATTTTGATAAAGATTATAAATATTGCTCGACAATGAAGACGCGTTGTTCTTTCGTGTAGTATCCATTTTGGATAACCCTGAACTGTCAGTTGTCACGCTGTTTTCTTATTTTCGTTGACAATCGCGCAAATGGTGCAAAATTCGAATCTTGCGTGAATTTTGGAACAAGCTATATTATAGCGTTTAATTCCTTGCTTTATAGTTTCAGTGCCCATGTGTGATCTATCATTTGTGTGATCTCTCTTCAAGATTCTGGACGAAGTGATGGATCTATTAGATTGCGATCAATTAGACCTGTACCTTTTTCGTGTGCAAATGTCCGAGCTTCACGTGGCTGGACTCTCTGTTAGGCTCAATATAGTTTACACATAGTAAAGGCAACGTCATCAAACCAATTATACTTGAGAACACTATTCTAGGGTCTATTCCTGGTAATTATTCACCGGTTAGTGAAAACTGAGGAAAGATACAAGTAGAATTATATTAGTGGGACTTAGGAGGATAAGAATGACGCAGAGAATTATTAGGTATAACTGTCTCAGAGATAAGCATCCGAATCGTTACACACCTGTCGTGCCATGCTTGCAACAGCGAAGCATAGAATAGATGGGACATAGACACACAACTTGATCCAACGCATGCCAGTGGCGACACCTGCCACGCGCCCTAGCGGCTGATCGCACAAACACACGTAAGCTGCCCATTTCCCAACTCGATTAACTTCTGGAAATTAAAAATCGAATTCCATGTCAAGCACGAAATGGAAACGAAATGGAAATGGCGCCTTTGAAAGAAAGCTTTGGATCAAATGCAGAGGTACGAAGATAATAAATATAACTTCTTAGACATTAACCTATTTGCCTACAAAATTGTGTGAGACTCATAGTAAGGAAGCATTCTGTCAAAGGTGCATTTCCATTGGAGTGACACTGTTAAAAGATGTGGTACAATACTCGGCAACGTCGTTCCTCTCGAAGCTCTCATGTAAGTTTGTAACCAGTTTAAAGACTTACTTGGAATACAACAGTCTAGTTCCAAGCCTCATAGTTGAACTCGGTTGGACTTGGTTTACATGTTTGGTACATTTGTCACGACCGATGTGCGTGATCTATCTACCAGAAGAAACGATCACATTTCTCAGCATGTGAAAGGAAAAGTGACTATCTCACCGTGATACTGAATCGCCAGTGGGGCCCTGAGCTCGGTGCAAGCATAAGACTCCCTCGTAGGGACCCATTGTAGGGAGATTTGAAGCCCACAATTTGTCTCTCTCTCCTTCACAGACCACGTGAAATCAGAACTTGGTGTTCTTCTTGGCCACAACTCGAATACCATGAGTTATGCAATGGTCAGATTGGAATTAGGACCCATTCAGCTGATCTCACGCATAATCACTTCCCTATATAAATTGAAAAATCAATTTCTGGAGAAATTCGAGGATCCAGATAAAATTTACACTCGCTAATTTGTGATGTATGCAATTTATTCCAAATTTTTATATTTTCTCCTCGAAATTTGGAAATTTGGTGTGAATTAGTGACGTTTATATTACAAAGTACACGGAGAAAAGCAAACTTGTCGATGTGAAATTGAGTTTCATAAAAATTGAAGAGACAGAAGAATTTTTGAAAATATAAATCAATTTATGATCTTTATATTCGATATTTATATTGAAATAGAAGAAATATAAAACATCTACAAATATGAAGATACATAGTATGTTCTAACTTATATTAATAATATATACTTAATAATTTATATGTGTAATATTAACGATATTAATATTAACACGACCTATACATTATTAACGTTACCTAATATTAATAATATATATTTTAATTTAGTGACATTTATATTACTAAGTACAAAGAGAAAAGCAATCTTGTCGATGTGAAATTGAATTTCATAAAAATTGAAGAAACAGAAGAATTTTTGGAAATATATATCGATTTATGATCTATATTCGAGATTTATATTGGAATAGGAGAAATATGAAGATACATAGTACGTTCGAATTTATATTAATAATATATACTTAATAACTTATATGTGTAATATTAACGATATTAATATTAACCCGACCTATACATTATTAATATTACCTAATATTAATAATATATATTAATCATGTTAATAATATTCACATAACACCATTAATTGGATATAATAATATTAATAGTAGATAATAATAGTATTAATAATGTATATATAATAATATCATTAATTATATGTACATTCCTAATACTTTTATTATGTATTATTAATATTATGATAATAATCTCGTGTCTTCATCAATATTAACAACTTACGACTGCTGTAGCTATTCTTAAACCAATTCTTCCTTGATACCATAAATGCAACAAAATTCACCCAACACCAGCCAAGCCATAAATATTAAAAACTGATCGTACATCGGAAGAATTTCTTCCTGAACCTAACATACTGATCGATCCTTTCATACTCCTCTCGCAGAATAAAATTACACGAAAACCCGAATATCAGGGGATCCATGAATTACCCTGTATCAACGACGAGTACCATCGATTACTTCGATCATTTGTCACAGCTAACGAGCACAGGCACGAATTCCCAAGAATTTACATAGATATTTGCAAAAGGCTATCGACACGGCCCACACACTACCACACACTCATCACGAGCCTTCGCAGTTTCGAACTCCTTTCCTTTCCTCACCCCATAAATTGAAATAATCGTCTACACACGCGAGTGTTTCAGCTTCAAATAATTTTAAGCGAAGCTCGCCGGCGTGATGTTGCGTGAATGCATAAATTATCATGCATTTGCGCGATCAACGAATAGAAACCAGACCTCAGTTTCATTCTTGATCACGCATTTCCTTCGTGATTCCCCGGTCCCAGACACGCGCCATAGGATCCTATATACCTCGAAAACAAAAATTAGGAAACATAGGTAAACGTATGTACACATATATGGACCGTTTATTTTGAAATTGGCGCAAGTCCATTTTCTGCTGTTCCGAGAAAATTAAAGGTTAGCATATTTGTCAATTAATTTCTTTTTAAATTAAAAAAAAAAAGAAACATATGTCTGTCAGAAGTACCGTCTTTTACGATACGTACGAATGTACTTTGTTTTCAATCGTTCTGGTACATTCAGACCTTTCCTTACCCCACTTACCAAAAAGCAGCACGAATTTTCCGACTAACCCAATATAACGTCCGCCATGTTGATTACGATTTGCAGCAGAGGACGCTAGCTTTTGATCGGTAGTGTACAAGTGTGCATCGTACGACTTTCCTCCAATCCCCAATAATATATAATGCACTTTTGCAAAACCTCATCCAAAATATTTACCTTTTCTTCATTAGTGTTCCTTCTTATTCATTTTTTAATAGCACTTTGTAGCTTTTGATTGGAACGAAATTCTTTCGACACGTGAAATAAAACAAACATGGCCACCAGTGGCCACTGACCTCGCCACCTGTCGGTAGAAATAGGAATTACACCACTTTCATAATCAATGGCTACGTGATTTCTTTTATCAGCCAATTTTAAATTAAACAAAGCATTGAAATTTGTCGAGATATTAAATACTAACTAGTTAGAAATAACAAGTTTACACTAAATTAAGCGTAAATTGCGTGATTTTAAAAAATGTTTATAAAAATGGACTTACACCAAATTCTAAATAAACTAGTATACGATGCACTTTTTTAGAACCTTATTCAAAATATTTTCAACTAATTTACCTTTCCTCCATTAGTGTTTCTTCTTATTCATTTCTTAATTGCGTTTGGTAGCTTTTTGGCTGGAACGAAATTCTCTCGCACGTGAAATAAAACAAACATGGCCACCAGTGGCCACTGACCTCGCCACCTATCGGTAGAAATAGGAATTACACCACTTTCATAATCAATGGCTACGTGATTTCTTTTATCAGCCAATTTTAAATTAAACAAAGCATTGAAATTTGTCGAGATATTAAATACTAACTAGTTAGAAATAACAAGTTTACACTAGATTAAGCGTAAATCACGTGATTTTAAAAAATGTTTATAAAAATAAACTTACACCGCGTTCAAAATAAACGGTCCATATATCGTATTCAGAATGGTGAGCAAAAATAGAACGTTCCTGGACAATCGTTCGATTTTCTAAGCAAGCTACTTTCACTGCATTTTAATCCCAATCAGCGCCGGTATTATGCTCCTATCTAGCCCCGGCATCTCGTTCGATTCCGCTAGTTGATTCCCCGGGTAAAATTAAAATCGGCGGGAAGGGGGAATTTTAAAACGTTCCTCCTGCACTTTGGAAATGTTCGAACACGCGAATTAGCGACATTAGTATTACCACATGGAAACGAACGAAATTACCATGCCGTTCCTCGCCATGGTACTCGCATCGCGGAACACGATCGGCCACGTCCGCAGACCTCGGCCTCGTGTAATTTCACGCGTGTTATTAACGTGCACCGGGTTGCGTAATGCTGCATAAATGCATCAGCTGTTATTTATTTTTCCAATAAATAAGCGCGGACTGCGGGCTTCGAATTTTAAGCACCAACTTCTGCGATACGCAGCGCGCCGTATCCCGCGATCTTCCGCGGATTATCGCGATTTTATGCCGGCGATGATAGGTCGGTAAATAAACAGAAGCTCGTGCCGTGATCGGGAAAATGTGCTAGAAATTCGTAGCAGAGAGAAGAACGCGATAACGGAAGGGGTTACGCGATCGCCTTTCTTCGCGCAGCCCCCTCATCTCGAATTTCCAATAGTTAAAGAGATCATGAATCTTGTATATCTCGCGCGGATTACACGCGTTACAAGCTTTCCGAAAGGAGCAACTTTCACTGTCTCATTTCAATTTCAATGAAGCAGCATGAAAAATCATGAGAAAAAGCATCGGACGCCGCAAAGCGTGACACTGACTTCTATAGCGTGTTGTCGGGGTGTCTCGGCTCACGGAGGCCACCTAAGTTCCCGCGTTATTTTTAACTCTTTGGCACAAAACCAGGAAGAAAAGATTGTCGCAATAAACCTAACCTAACATAACCAAATCTAACCTAACTTAACCTAACCTAACCATCGTTGCATGATTATCATTTATCTCTTCGCGACAGAGGATTTCAGATAATGAAATAGACCCACGTTGCATAGAAATTTTATTGCGTTTTAAATGAAAAGAAATTGGTTTATTTTTACTAATGAGGGAATCACGTAACGTAAAAGCATAAAACCAGGAAAAAGAGATGGTCGCGATAAACCTCCCGCTTGCAACAATTGATGAACCTGTACTGGCATGTTGAACGTTGCCAACACGAGCGAATACATTTATTACGTTTGTCGAAGGTATTACCAACTGCTTTACGTAAATAAGACGAAATATGAACCTATGGGCATGCAGCCATTGCAATATTTCGAGGTGTGACTAACCCTTTGCACTCGAGAGGTGCTTCTCAGTCGCCATTTAATCAGATTCTAAAGATCGATGTTAATTAATATATCAAATATAAAATTGCTCAACGATGCGTGGAATGTCGAGGTAAAATAATTCCACGTCTTAATTCGCATACGATTTCTTATTTACCGTTTTAAAAATATCCTCGACTTTATGGCAGGAAGTCTTCGAATTACTATTTTTTTGTGACGAAGAAATCACCGAGTGCAAAGGGCTAAAAATGTCCCAATATGCATTACGGTGCTTCAAAATGGCGGGACACTTTTAATCCCACCTTGCCCCAAAGAGTTAAATGGAATCATCAAAATCACTGATTTCTGATCACTTTCTCCCTCGAAGAAATTTAAATTGATTGAACGCGATCGTGGCTATATATCTTTATGGTGTAATTTTAATTATTATTTTAATTATTAATTATTATGTGTGATTTTATTATGTGCGATTTTAATTATGGTGTCATAATAATTATTTATCGCGTATTATTTTCCATTTCCTTATTTTATTTCTATCGTTATCTCTTCCAAAACGTGGAATTACCATGCTTCCTTTGTAATACAAATTTCCGTAATTACAAGATAATTCAAAATAGAAATGTTATTAATAATTTTCTTTCTCTGATGTAACACCAAGGCTCAGTTTGTATAAAAATCGCCACACCCCTTGAACTTCCTTTTTCTTCGTTTAATGTGAAAAAAGAGGTTATGTTCGCATTCGTATTTTACAAAGACTACCCGCAATAGAGGTTAACCCTTCGACTGCCACGCCGAAATCACGTATTTCGACGAGGGCGCCACAGGAGTATTCTTATTATTCGAAGCATATAATGGAAAAATAATAAATTGGTGATATAAGACAACATTCCTACCCAATGGAGCGTTTATCGTATTGGCAGTCACAGGTGACTACCGTGGCGTCTTGGTAACAGTTGAAATTGACAGTAACTGTCAATTTTCATTCAATTTTTGCAATTGCAAGTAGTTCATGCGCTAGGGTCACCAATGACCACTGTGATGTCACAGGAGAAACCGTGGCCTGTCATATATGACCAACGTGGCAGTCAAAGTCTCAAAGCCAATTCTAGTGCAATTATGTATAGTTATTCCTTACTTTTATCTCGTTTCAATTATCGTTATCTATATACACTATGTCTAAGAATATTTAAGGCACGGATGAAATAAAAATATAAAATTTTATTTATCTTCTTATTTTCTTATTTATTATTATATTATTATTATTTATTTATATATTATTTATATATTTTCGAGATTAGAATTTCTCATATTGGAGAAATATGTATATTTGGGTATATTGGAGAAATTGTAAACGGTGTACGATAATTATGACAGTTTGGGAGAAGAAAGATTCTGAAGGTCGTGAATTTTTTCTCTGTTTTGGTGTGGAATAAAGGCAAAAGTGTATTGGAGTAAAGTGATGATCTTTGGATGATTTTGCACGGTAAAAATGTGATGAAATTGCGAGATAGCGTTGGAATGCTATGGTAACTCCGCGATTTATGTTGCAAACGCTGAACGCGATGTCCGTCGGCAAAGATACGCTTTCTAAAACGAACAATCAAGAGTTTTAATCCCCCTTCAATCGAAAAGATTCTCCCGGTGAGATATCGGCACGAAGGATAATTATAGCAGTCGCCATTGATAAACTCCCGATTTTTCCCGAACAAGACAAACGAGGTCGAATTCAGTATTCGCAATCAGCGATTCTGATACTCCTTTAATCGGGAGATTCGACGATACCGTATTGGGAGAAAGGCTAATTATTCCACACACTGTTGATGAACTTCCTGTCCTAGTTTTCCTAAAAAGAAGAATCGTTAATGGTGGCAGATCTAGTCCATGGTGTCCTGATATCCCGTCAATGGCAAGATTCTGTCTTGTAGAGGTATCGACGTAAAGTCTAATTATCGCAGTCGTCTTTCGTGAACTCCATTTTCTAATTTTTATCAAGGAAGAAACTCCGAAGTGAATTCCATTTTCTAATTTTCCCAAAGGAAGGGACTCTGACAGGAATTTAATTTTCTAACTTTCCCCAAAGAGGGAACCCTGACGTGAATTCCATTTTCTAATTTTCATTAAAGATGGAACTATAACGTAAATTCCATTTTCTAATTTTCATCAAAGGAAGAACTCTGGTGTGAATTCCACTTTCTAATATTCCCAAAAGAAGAGACTCTAACGAGAATCCATTTTCTAATTTTCCACAAAGAAGGAACTCTGACGAGAATTCCATTTTCTAATATTCCCAAAAGAAGGGACTCTAACGAGAATTCCATTTCCTAATTTTCCACAAAGAAGGAACTCTGACAGGAATTTCATTTCCTAAATTTCCACAAAGAAGAGACTCTGACAGGAATTGAATTTTCTAATTTTCCCCAAAAAGGCAACTGTGACAAAAATTCCATTTTCTAATTTTCCACAAAGAAAGAAGTCTGACGGGAATTTCATTTCCTAAATTTCCACAAAGAGGAGACTCTGACAGGAACTGAATTTTCTAATTTTCCCCAAAGAGACGACTGTGACAAGAATTCCATTTTCTAATTTTCCTCAAAGAAGGAAGTCTGACAGGAATTTCATTTTATAATTTTACTCAATGAAAAGATTCTATTGTGAATTCCATTTTCTAATTTTCCTCAAGGAAAAGACTCTAACGTGAATTCCATTTTCTATTTTCCCTCAATGAAGGGTCTCTGACGTGAATTCCTTTTTCAGATTTTCCTTAATGGAGAATCTCTGGTATGAATTCCATTTCCTAATTTTCCTCAATGAAGAGACTCTGATGTGAATTCCCTTTTCTAATTTTCCTTAATGACGGGACTCTAACGTGAATTCCATTTTCTAATTTTTCCTAAAGAATGGACTCTAACATGAATTCTATTTTCTAATTTTCCCTGAAGGAGGGACTCTGATGAGATCAGGTTTAAGTTAGGATATCCTCAACTGGAAATTTTGATATCTCTTCAGGAAATATCAATCGCTCTAATCGCTGTTAATAAACTTCCTTTCCTAGTTTTATTTCCAAAAAGGAACCTTTAATTAAGTCAGATGCGATCTATAATGTTCGCAATCGAGAATTTTTACGTGTTCTCGATCGAAGATTTTATCCTGGAGAAATCTCATTTACCTTTGCTATTCTCTATTTTCTAATTCTTCCTGAAGAAGACACTTCAATGGTGTTAAATTTATTACGTAGCATACCCCATCAAGTACCAGAAAAATTTAAAATATTGGGATATATATTAATCATTCGAGTCACTACTGATAAACTTCTTCTAATTTTTCCAAAAGGAAATCTGTAATTGAGTGAGAATCAATTTATAAAATTCGTAGTTCAAAATTCTAATGTATTTTCAATAATATAACTTTGTTCTGATAAGGTATTAACAAACACAGATTTATAGAATCATTTGCTTCTCTGCAAAATTATTTACTTTCAGAATATTCAAAATAAGAATTTCTAATGTTCCCTCAATCGAGAAATTCTACCCTCATAATGCATTAATGCAAATTCATATTACTTAACTACTATTGATAATCACTAGCTCCCAATTTTTCTCAAAAGAGGAACTTGAATGATGTCTGGTCTATTAAAATTATCCAATGGAAAAATTCTGGGCTAGTAAGACATCATACAAACACTAATTACCAAGTCACCATTAGCATCCATTATTTTTAGATTTTTCCAAAGAAGGAATTCTAATGGAATAAAATCGAGTTCAAGAAATCTGCAATCAAGACAATTTTAATACCTCTATAGTAATAAAAGTTGTATCCTGATAAGATATCGACACAAATATTAATTCTCTGATCGCCATTGGTGTACACCATCTTCTAATCACCCCACCCCGAAAAATACTTTAACGGGATAAAATAGAATCCATGAAATCAGCAATCAAAGCACGTTTAATACCTCTTCAATAGTAAAAAGTCTATCCTAGAAAACTATAGATACAAATATTAATTATCCAATCCCCATTGTCCCATTTTATTTTCTAATTTTCTATAAAGAAGAATCAAATAGGGGCCATAAAATCTGCAATCAAGACACTTCTAATTACTCTTCAGTAACAAAAATTGTTTCCTGATGAGATATCAAGTAAATATTAATTATTCAGGCACTATTGGTCTATTTTATTTTCTAATTTTCTGCAGAAAGGAAATTTTAATGAGATCAAATCGAGGTCACAGAATCTGCAATCAAGACACTTCTAATTACCCTTCAATAACCAAAATTGTATTCTGATGAGATATCAACACGAATATTAATTATCTAGGCACTATTGGTACCCTCTATTTCCAAATTTTCCCCAAGGAGAAACTCCAATAAGATCGGACTATATTCATGGCACCAATAACCAAATATCTCGCTACCCCATGAATTTAAAAATTCTCTCCTACTAAAATATCGTCTCATACCCTAATTATCCAACTGCCACTGGTACCCTCCTCCTTTCAATCCTCTCCAAAGAAGAAAACTGCATACCACGTTCAATCAAACACCATAAAAACCCAATTACGGAAAACTCTTGAAATTCCCCGTATAGCAACCTCGAACCCAATCCATAGTATCTTCAAAAAGAAAATTCCATAATATGTTCAATGAAACACCATCAAAAACACCAATCATTCAGGAAAACCTTCGAAATCCCCATGCAACAACTTCCAACCCTATTCGAAGCATCTCCAAAAAGAAAACTCCATAATACGTTGAATGAAACACCATGAAAAACCCTTAAAATCACCCTGCAGCAACCTTAAACCCAATCCATAAAATCCCCAAAAAGAAAACTTGATCACACGTTTAATGAAACACCATAAAAATCCCTTGAACGACCTCAAACCCAATCTGCAGAATCTCCAAAAAGAAAATTCCATAACACGTTGAATGAAACATCATAAAAAACCCTCGAAATCCCCCTGCAGCAATCTCAAACCCAAGCCAAAACATTTCCAAAAAGAAAACTCCAGAACACGTTCAATGAAACACCATAAAAAACCCTTGAAATCCCCCTGCAACAACCTTGAACTCAATCCGCAGAATCGCCAAAAAGAAAGCTCCACGATACGTTCAATAAAACACCATAAAAATCGCCAATCACGGAAAACTCTTGCATTGCCCCGTGCAACAACCTCGAAGCCAATCCATAGGATCCTGATGGGCCTGAGTGGATATCCAAATTAACCCTTCCACTGACACTTTCGCTGTCCGCGGGCCCGGTCGCCGAGGGTAGAGATAATATCGATAATTTCGCGGGCCGATCGACGCCTATCGACAACATGCCCGATAACAGGGACCCGGCCGGCAGGCCGGGACGTTGGCAAGAGGAGGAAGTCCATTCCGGCGAGGTTCCCGCGGGGCAGCTCGAAAAAGTCCCTCATTGTCTCTCGGCCCGTCCGTTTCCTCGCGTGCTTCTTTCCTGCTCGCGTCGAAGCAACGACCGGGAACGGAGGCAGCGGCACGGCCTCAACCGAACTTAGCATCTGCTCTCTGGGCCTCGTAATATGCGTGCTCGATATCGCTGGGCCGGATCTCAGATGAGTGTCCGCGATATCACGCACTCGTGCACGCGTCCGCCGTCTCTGTCTAGCGCGTCGCGCTCCCGTTCCATCCGCCGTCACTCCGTCTCCGTCGCACCGCCAACGGAATTGTCTGGTCTCGCTACCGCGGCAATTCGCACAGCGTTCCGTTGGTAAAAAGGAGAAAGAAAGGATAGAAGGGGGTCGGGACGGATGAAAAACGACGGACGACGGGGCGACCGGACGGGAAACGCGGGAATAATTTTTCGGCCACCGATTACGTTTCGGAACACCGTGTAAATTCGTTTTTATCCTCTACGGCTTCATACACCCTAGAACCACCGTGCTGTAATGAGTGAAGGAAATTTATTTATGCGCCAATGATAATCGTTTCGATATCATGCTACGAGCAAATAATTACACGCGCTTACGTTTTCGAGTGCAACCACCGAAATCTTTTTAGCGACGTCGGCTTCGCTTCTACTTGTTCTGCGCTTCCGCCATTTGCAAAAGGCAGTTCGAAGTTTTTGAAACAGTGGGAGAGAAATTTTATGCGAATTTTTCGCTATGGAGATATAGTAATTCGAAGCTTTTCGTTCCAGAAATGTGCTCTTTGCCTCTCCTTGCTGTAGGCCTCCGCCATTTGCAAAAGGCAGTTCGAGAATTTTGAAATGGAGAGTGAGAAATCGTATACGAATTTTTCGTTGTAAAGATGTAGTAGCTCGAAGCTTTTCTTACGTTTCTTTGATTGTAAGCTTTATAATATCGATTATGCTAAAATAATTGATATATTAACGATGGGACTAACGAAGGGGTCAGAAACCCCCTGCACTCAACGATTTTGTTGAGTTTTGAGGGAAATAGGAATTCAAAAATTGAAACAGTGAGTAATAAAATCATATATGAATTTGATGCATGTGAAGATTTGATATATTAACCCTGTGCACTCGAAGATTTGTTTGCTATAACGATATAATAATTCAAAGCTTTTCTTATTGTACCCCATTAAAGATCGGTAATTCTAGTATTAATTATTACCAATAATGTATATCATATTTTGGTACTCATTATAGATCGGTAGTTCTAGTTATAATTAATATCAATCTTTAGAATTTAATTAAATGATGACTCTCGACTGCAAAGGATTAATAGTATTGCCAACTCTTTCTTTAAACTAATCTGTAAAAGACATAGCAACAGATTCACCATGAACGTTGTCTAATGCATAGTTGATCGATCTGTTAAACTATTCCATGTACCGATGGAATACAATGTCCTCGTTATTCTTTCGCGTGAATAAGTAATTATAGTTTCCCTGATAACTAATCAATCGAAGATAACGCTATGTATAGCGTTAAATACGGGCCGTGGTGGCGCTAGTGAGTTAAGTGGAAAGTCGTCCTAAGGCTGTCACAGAAAAGTAAAGATGAATTAAAATTGCATCGAAACTTCTTATTTTTGAATTAGCATTGTACGTTGTTTATGCCATAATTTTGTAATTCACCAATACTATCTTTATAATAAATGTATTGTAATAATTATTCTCTGATTGAGAGTTCCTCCTTGGCCGTGGTGGCGTTAGTGAGTTAAGTGGAAAGTCGTCCTAAGGCTTTCACAGAGAAGTAAAGATGAATTAAAATTGTATCCAAGCTTCTTATTTTTGAATTAGTATTATATATTGCTTTTTGGATATTTTCGTGATTTGCTGTTTTTATAACAAATGCATTGTAACAATTATTCTCTGATTTTACTGATATGATATCGCGAGTTCCTTTATGCTATACGCTTCGTTATTATTTCAAATTTCTCAGTTTAACATGCACTTTTAAAATTAGCGCATGTAAATTGTTCGAATAGTATGCACAAGTCTACAATTACGTTTTTATCCGAATCAATTCGGTCAAAGGCGGCTGTACGTTTCCAGACATTGGAAAAATAGAATGTCTGAAACAAGTCGCTTTTCAAGTCCGCTGCACTCTTTCAGACAGCATTTAAGGCGTATTTCACGATCATTATCATAAATTTCTCGCGCAATTTTCATTCTAATTGTTACTTTTGTCTTGATCGCATTACTTATCGTAGACTCCTGTATCGTGCTATAATTTTCGCGTAATTAATGGGTAATTCCCGTTTAAATTTAATAAATAAATAAATCAATTTTCTCTCCTTTGCTGTTTAACACCGATTTCGATTTTTCCTTCCATCTTGAACTTAATACGATATTACTTTATCAGCCGAGTTTATGCGTGTAGGAGTCTATTATACCTATTTTGTAATTTTAATAATCACTTGCCGAGTCGATGATATACAAATTTGAGACTACATCATTCTAACAACTGAGGAGAGACTCTAGGGGAGACTACGGATGTGGAAATTGATTTTTAAACGACACTGGGTGAAGGTTGTAGTATATACAATAGGGTACTACAATAGGTACTGGAATAAGTACTACGAAAGGTATTAGAATAGGTACTGCAATAGGGTGTCCCAAAATTCACGCAAGATTTGAATTTTTCGCCATTTGTGCAGCAAAGTGTTGCCAACGAGAAAGAAAAGGCAACATGACAGCTGATAGTTCAGGGTTATTAAAAATGGAGTGCTACAGGAAAGAACAACGCATCTTTATTGGGCAATGTTTAGAATTTTTAATTACAAACCCTATATTTTCAATTAAAACTACATTTTGTCTGATTTTTGGAACACCCGATATAGGGAAAATCTAATAGAATTTTGTTGAATAGGCCTCCGTTTTCCAGATATATTATTAATCGTAACGCTTTCAACGTGTGAGACACGTTATTCTCACTTTTGGAACGAATAATCATTGTCGTGTGTACCACGTGATTTCAGCATAAATAATTTACCCTCTCTGACAGGAATTTTTTTTTAATTTGGAGAAGAGCCATAAACAATTAGGTTTCTTCGTTTTAATTTATACAATGGAAAGGAATAATTAGTTGATACCGAAATAAAATTCGAAGGAGGTAGATATTTGAATGCGTGACTCCTGAGTCGCATGATGTTACAGGATAAACATAATGCAAAGGTGAGAAGATAAATAAATAAAAATAAAAATTGTATATAAATTAAATAATCTAATGACTGCAGATGACCCCGTAGAAAAAATGAAGTAATGACAAATTTGAGGATCATTGCAACCAAGCAAATAAATTTAATTAAAATTTAAGAAGTTAATAAATAATTCTTATAATTAAATAATATAATAAATTTACTTATTATTAGAATAATTAAAATTTCAAAGATCCAACCATAAGCTATCAAAAATTCACATTTTTTCTTTGTTAACGCGAATATAATTTCAAGTCTTAATGATAAACACGAGTTATGATCATTCAGTCATACTGATCGTCATTTTTCGTTACAATTTTTATTTATTTACCTTCAAAATCATGCGAAGGTCATGGTTGCTAGGTCGTCGAATTCGGCTAGATATAAGCTACAATAATATTAAGTCAAAAATATAAAATGCCATTTGAGAAAACGAATTTGATCTTCCAAAATTTGTAGGAAAAATATTTTTCTTAAATTCTTTTCTCGGAATTGTATAGAACGCAAAAAGTACAGTAACTTTAAAAACATTCTTTTTGTGGGACACTCTGTATATAATAATACGTAAATAAATAACAAGAATGTTTTAAATTCCGAGAATTGGGAATTTTGCATCGTTTTCGAAAATCGTAAAATGCTGGTAAGAAAAAATGTTCTTTTCAATAAGGATAATAATAAAACTTCTTTTTTTCTGAAGATACGAGATATAGATAAATCTATTATGGTAGAAATGAAGATAGAAAGCATGCGATAAGTGAAAGCCTACGCAGCTTTCTTTCTTAAATTTTATTCCAATTACGTGAATATTACGATATTATTCAATACCAGTAAAACGAAATATTTCGCTCACAAGAACACCGACACTCAAATTTCAAAAAATTCGAAATCTAGGGAATTTCGAGAACTGAAAAACCTAGGTAACATACATCAGTACAGTGACAATTGAATAAAACAAAATTGAAAATATTTTATGTAAATAATTGCGCACTAATATAAATATTAATGACATTTTGAAATGAATAAAAATAAAAATTGGTGTTGGCTTGAAAAAAGAACGAGTTTTTCCAAATTTCATAAGTTTCTGAAGCTTTTAAGACCTTTTAGAACTTCGGTAAAAAAAAAATGTAATATTTTTCAGCCGGTAAATTCTTGAATTTGATTGCGAGACTGAAGAACCAACACGCCAAGCACGCAAGTAGGAAACTTGTCAGAAGTTAAAAAGCATAAAATTCATGTGGAGTTTCTATTCTCAGCTGATCTCTTTTACTACTGCTGGTGAACAGTGTTCCTGTCAGACTTCCGGAGAGGAGATAAAGAATTACCTAAAAGAATTATTCCTCCCATTCTTTGCTAGCAATATCTTTAAATTCACGAATAATGATGCAAAAATACCGGATTTAAAAAAAGCATTAAAGGAATATTTCATCATTGGTAATTCAGCGCTCTTTAGTATACTCGGTACTGTAGTTAATAGTACTATAGTTAATAGTAGTATTAGTATAGGTACTATAGTTAATAATAATATTAGTATAGGTACTACAGTTAATAGTACTATTACTATAGGTACTGTAATTAATAGTATTATACTATTACCATAGGCACTATGATTTATAGTACTATACTACTAGCATAGGCACTACAATTAATAGTACTATACTATTAGCATAGGTACCATAGTGAATAGTACTATTATTATGGGTACTATGATTAATAGTACTATTAGTGTAGATACTATAGTCAATACTATAGTTAATCATCATGCAACTCCCTTTAATATACTCGCTACTATAGTTAATTAAAAGAGGAATAGATTAGATTCGAGTACAGCTTTATTATACCAAATTAATTATATTAAAATTGTTTTTAGATAGTATAAAATATTCCTCTTGATAATTAGGAGAGGAACTTCGAATTTTGACAGTTTCGAGTTTCCCTTTTGAAGTCCTAGAAATTATCGGATTCGAATTTTTGGGATTTAAAAATTAGATTTCAAGTCACCCTTTAATAATAGAGAACTGGCTATATATGTAAATAATCAAAATAAAATTCAGAATTCGTAAATATTCATGAACCTAAGAGATACTCAGATATGACAATACAAAAATAAAATAAGTACCGACCTGAAATATTTACCTGAATGTAGTATATATATGAAATAATAATTAAAGTGTCACAACAGGAACAAGTAGGTATGTATTATATTTTTTACATTTATCGAACTTCCCTGTCAATTTATTTAAATCACTAATATATGATAACGCAATAAGATCTCAGCACCATCTTTTTCTCAATGATATTCAAATAATCAATAAAGAACGGTCCCCAAATCATTTCAAAAACTTTCTCCACTCAATCTCATGC
Organism: Eufriesea mexicana; assembly: GCF_001483705.2. Classification (NCBI taxonomy): domain Eukaryota; kingdom Metazoa; phylum Arthropoda; class Insecta; order Hymenoptera; family Apidae; genus Eufriesea; species Eufriesea mexicana. Next base: position 207,937 of record NW_016908595.1, on the reverse strand, counting down.
CATCATTTATCTTGCAACACTCGCTAGTAATTGGTACTAAACTTTAACCAATTTAAGAAACCTTTTCCACACGATCTCAGCGCCATTTTATCTCTAACGATAGTCGGAAAATCGGTCCTATACTTAACTTCCATCAACTAAAGAGACCTCCACCACACGATCACGCACCATCTTTTCTGTAACAAGATTCAAACAATCGGCACTGTGTCCAACTGTGACCAACGCAAGGAACCTACCCCACACGATTTCAGTGCCATTTCTTCTCTAACAATACTCTGAAAATCGGCACTGTGTATAACCTTAACCACCGCAAGAAACTTTTCCACGCGATCCCAGCGCCATCTTTTCTCTAACGATAGTCGGGAAATCGGCACCGCACCCAACTTCAGCCAACCCAAGGAACCTCTTCCATTCGATCTCAACGCCATCTTTTCTCCAGCAATAGTAGGGAAATCGGCACAGTATCCAACTTCGATCAATCCAAAATACCTTCTGCACACGATCTCGCGCCATCTTTCCTATAACGAGACCCAAAAAATCGGTACTGCGCCCAAATTTAACCTCCGCAAGGAACTTTTCCACGCGATCTCAGCGCCACCTTTCCTTCGACGATAGTCAGGAAACACGTATCTTCCATACCCAATCTCGATCAACCCAAGATACCTTCATCACACGATTGCGTGCCATGTTTTCTATAACGAGGCCCAAAAAATCGGCACTGTGTACAAATTTAACTTCCGCAAGGAACTTTTCCACGCGATCTCAGCGCCACCTTTTCCCCGACGATAGTCAGGAAACACGTATCTCCCATAGCCACCATCGATCAACCCAAGATACCTTCATCACACGATCGCGCGCCATCTTTTCCGCAACGATAGCCGGGAAATCGGCAGACGTGGGCTCGATAAATCACGTGGGAAGGAGAGAGGGACGATATACCGTGGGGACGGTGGCGGGTTCGTGTGCGTTAATTAGTAACGGTCTTAGCCGAAGGGCCCGTTGGCCGTTCGGTACCACAGGTACCCCAACCCCGTCGGCCTACTTCCGCCGCGAATACATTACCGGGGTGGCTGTTTTTTGTCGCGAGGTTTCATTAAAGAACACGCGGCTTCCTCCTCCTTTTCATTTCGCCCTTCCCAGATGTCCACTTTCAACCGACGTCCGCCGCAAACTCCCCTTCGCAATCCTCCCGACTTACAAAATCAACCCGACCGTTCATCCAACCGCGCGAATTTCCACTCGTCCCGGAATCCACCCAACGATCCGCTCCGAAATCGCGGCATTCATCCGCGCGGTTAGGCTCAGCCGATGTTCCTTCGTCTAAGGATACGTTTCACCGAGGTATGCGGTAGAGAAGCGGAGCGGAGCAGAACGGAGCGGAGCAATCCACCCCGCGAGATAGGAGTGGACGGTCCAGCGTGTTCCCCTGTTATTAGGGACAATTTCCAATTGGCCGCGGGCTCCCATCGCGGCCCGAGCGAGAAGCACCGCGCAACTTCCATATATACGTGCTCTTACGAAAACACGAGCTCTCTCGCGGGGAGCCACATAATGTTATGTGCCACCCGGGGGTAAGTGCGTGGAGGAAGTCTCTTCTCGCTGGTACACGGTGTTCCGGAGGAAACCTGGACACCCTATTCGTCCCGAATAATCCTGATCAAGAGACATGTCTCCTCATCAAACGATCAATTGGACACCCTGACGAAGAGACGTGTCAGAGAAAATTGGGGATGACCAAGGAGGACATGTCAGAGACTCCTGCTGCTATCTGTACGCTTTCCAGGGAAGTACTTTCAGGACGCCGGGTAGGTTGAGGGCTGAGAGCGGTGCCCTCTCTCCAGGTGCATCGCGAGCATATTGTATGATAAGCAGCGATGCATTTTTGCCACGAGACCCCGCCTGGGGGCGATCGAGGCACTTCCAAGTTCGAGCCAGACGCCGTGAGAGGGTGGAAAGGATAAGCGTGCGGGAAAAAGGAAGAGAACGCTGCGATCAGCGGGGCCAGGGTGTGTGTTGTGTGTGCACACATTCCCGGCCCGTGAGAAGGCAGATTGGGACGTATAATCATCGTGATTATCTTGTATTAGGTATTGACTACGGATTTGCATAATGGTACCTACCTAGGGCACCCCTGTCCCTCGTGGAAACCGATCCACTACCCCCGTGGCTCCTTTCCTCGTCCTTCTCTCGCGAGTCATCGCGATTCGGATCTAGCCTGGACTCGCGATCGCGGAACTTGGTGGACTGCTGAGGAACGTCGAGTTGCAGCTACGTACACGCTTATACTCGCGATCATCCGGACAGAGACCCGGGATCGAAATCCACGCTGTTCCGGCCGATATTAAATCGTAGCGAAAGGCGATACAGCTGAGAGGCCCAGTCTCACGGCCGTGGTGTTAAATTTGAATACGCCGATCGCGATCGGTCTTTTAGGAGCGCTAACCATAGGCTTCCAAGCTGGATCGAGTTTCGCGAAGAAAGAGGGAGGGCTCCTCGAGCCACCCGACTCCTCGAGGAATCGTTCTGGAAACTTTGTATATCGGAAGAACGCGATCCTTCCTGATCTCGGGATCAAAGGGGAAGCCCGGGGAGGAGGGAAGCCCCGGAATGGAAAATATTCGTTGGTCTAATCGAGAACGCTGGACTTCCGTAAACCGGCAGAGAAAGGAGTCGAGGAGTCTAGGAGGGCGTTCCGGGAGGAGGAACCAGGTGAGACGGTTTCTGCGACGACTGAGGCATAACCGAGATAACGATCCCCTCGATCTGGATCACAAAACGCATCCAGGGTCGTAAACGCACGCACGCACGTATCGCAAGATGCCACGCGGAACGATCGAGAGGAACGGAAAGGGAGAGGGGACGGCTTCCGTGAAATGGAACGAGACGGAAGCGAAGATTTTAATCTAGCCCCGAACGAGGTCGGCATATGGGACCTTCGTTCGTGGGACCATCGAGTCATTTGGCCGGACGGCTAATTAGCGAGCCTGCGCGACCGTGAACCAAATTTTCGTCAACGTTGACAGAGGGTGGGACCTGGACACGCGTTTCGACCGATCCCGACGATGCACCCCCAAAATTTTTACAATCCCCACCCGTCTACGTAGTCCAACCCGGTGCGTGGATGGAATTGATCCTCGATTCTCGAGACTCCTGCCGATTCTCGCGCGCGCAAATGACGTTTCGTCGCGAAAACCACCCCCGATGGGGTGGAAACAGGAAACCCTGGACGATTTCCTGGACGGAGAGAGAAACGTAGGCGTAGTTTGGCGTGGAACCGGTGCAGGGAACGGTAGGCGTAGTCGAGGCTGTTGCAACGACGCATACCGATGGGAGTAGGAACAAGAGGAAGAAGAAACTAGAAGCGAAGCGAGAGGGCTTGGGGGCGGAGGGGGAGGCGGAGGTGGGTCCGCGGGAGGAATTATCGGGGTCTCTGCTTTGCCTACGGGCCCAGCAGACCCTCGTGGAGTAGCTAATGCAAGCGACCATTACTCGGATGGTGAACCAATGGAGAGGATCCCCACGCCCCCTTCGAACTTACTCCGCGCAGACGGCATGCAAATACGCGCGTGCAGGATACCGGAGGACGTATCCTTCTCTTTCTTTTCTTCCTCTCGTTTCCCGCTTCTCCTTCTTCTTCTTCTTCCTCGTCCTCTTCGTTATTTCTTAGGCATCTCGATTCCTGTCGTCGATCCTTCGAGTCGAGGCAGCCGATCATCCAGAGGGGGGATAGGTGTCCAGGGATAGGTATCGCTTTGCGATTTTTCCCAGGCTAATCCCGATGAGATTCGCAGTCCCTGAGATTATGAAATAACAGCTGCGTAGTTGACGTAAGAGCCGGCAGAGGACCGCTCGTCGTGCTCCCAGGCCGGGGTCCGGTGCGCGAGGGAGGATCGAGAGCGGCGAGAGGGTGTGGGGCACGGCAGAAGGGGTTCAATTTAAAAAAGTGAGACCTGACGCTGGTAAACAATGGGCAATGATAAATACGACGCATTCCCACAGGCTATTATAATCTTATTGTTGGACTTGTTTCTCGTGTGCAGGTGGCGAGGCCACGAAAACGGGGGGCCCAGAGGGGGCGCGAGGGCACCAGTTAGAGAGATATAAACGAGTACGGAGAACCGAGAGGTCTACACTCTCCTTTCTGCCTCCTCCAAGTGTCCTTTTCCCTCTTCTCCGCTCACCGGTGAAGCCCCGTCGACGAGGGGGCATAGATGCCACCGCAGAGATACTGATTATAAACTCCATTCCATTTGTAACGAGGTCCATCTATTTTGGCGCCCAACGCTCGTTGCCTGGCTCTAGGTAGCGCCAGATTTTAATACGATATCCCTCGCATTATCATTCGTTTCGGGGCCCACCCCCTTCTTACTGCCCCCGGAACTCCCTCTCTCTCTCTCTCTCTCGCTCGTTGCCTCCGAGTTAGACTCGGGCCCGAGTTTCCAGCGTGCTCCATCTACGGGGAAAGTGGGAAACTAGGGGGTGAAAGTGCAACGCGAAGGACGTTGAGTTATACCGTTTCTCCTCGAGTTCCTGGGAAACGGGCATATTTCTCGACAGACCGGTGCACAAATCACGGACCCACTACCCGAAAGGGACAGGGGTCGTGAGAGAGGCTCGTTTTTTCCGTACACGGGGGAGGAATGTCACCCTGGCATTGTTTTAAGGCATTCCTAACGGGAGATTGCCAGGTAGACGACTTTTACGAGCACGGTCGATCGTTAGAGGGCCCGCTTAGGGGGTCCGCCGCGACGTTTGATTAAATTCCACCAGCCTTTCCGCCGTCAGGACACCTCGCTTTTCGCTCGTACATTAAACGAGGAGACGACCGGTTTTCGTTCGTAGTTCCATCCATCCGAGGAAGTTCCCGGTGGAAAGCGAAACAAAGGACCCAATCGGGAACGTCTAACGCGAAACGTCTCAGGTAAGTCCCGGGGCCAGGTAGTTACTCCGACAGGAAATCTTCTCGATGAAGATTCCCAAGATTACCAGGTCCATTTTGCTCTCGTCTTGCACATATCCACGAATTAGTATGTTCGCTACGAGGAGCACGGATAAGTCCCAATCGGTGGGACTTGTGAGAATAAAAGTGGTGGCGCGCAGGAGGTCCCAGATCCACGGGGGTCGGCAGTAAAATTCCCTCGACGAATGGTAATATATCGGACAGGACGGCTACCGTGGCATCGATTTACAAACAGACTCGGCGATCCTCCCACGGGTGCGCGTTCGCGAAAAGAGAAGCCCCCGGGTAGAAGCTCTAACGAGTCTGGGAGGCTCTTATAAAACATTTATAGAGCCCTTAGCAATGGAAATGGGCCGCGTAAGTAATTGCGAGTCGTCCAATCCCGGTAGACGTCACCGGGTCTTCCGCTTCCGCGCAGCCTCTGCCAGCCGTTTGTTTGCAACAGGGATTCGTCGCGCATCAAATACATATTTCAGCGGGGAACATGGGAACCGACGGCGTCGTCGGCCTTCAGGGAAGCAGGTGTTGATTCAGTAATCGGCCTGTAATTAGGCTGCTGAGCGATGATCGCAAGAACAAGCTCGGCTATGCGGCAATGTTCACCTCGGCTAAGCGCTCGCCGCATTCCGCTGCGCGCCGGATGTGCATAGGCGCTGGGGCACGCGTGCACCGGCGTGCTGGAATCAATTTTTCCCAGCTGGGCCGACAATTAGTGCCCGCTGCAAACTGTCTCAATCTCCGGTCTCGGCCAACGGTGCAACGAACAGGCGAAATCGCGCAGAAAATAAGCAAGTAGTGGAGATAAGCTGGGCCTGGTCAGCCTCTAGGTCCCATCCTGGCGTCTTCCTTATTAGCCTCAGATGTTACGGGGTAGATAGACGGTGTCAACAGCCTCGGGTTTCTCTTTCCTTCCCTTCCGGCGCGAACTTCTGCTCGCTGGATGACGTCTCCTGTTCGCTTTTTTCTCCATTTTCCGGAAAAATCGGGAAACCCGAGATCCGCCATGTTAACGAGTCGCGCTCGCGGAGCATGGTAATTGAATTTACGACGATTAGCCGGGGGACACGTGGACCCTGATACCCCGTGGACGACGATCGATTTCTCGATTCACGGGCCCAACCGGTGGTAGCGGCACGTTATCGAGGATAATGTGTCCCGACTAATTTAGAGACGTCTCTCCGCTCTCGGCCCGGTAGATCCTGTATACCTGCAGATGGCATTCTGACTGCCATCCAGTCCTTCTGTCCCGTGCCCCCTCCCGCCCTCGGCCATGGGGGCCCCTCGCTAACGAGGTCCTGCCACGAAGCCGAAGGACACGGGACCACGGCCTGTCAATTAAGGACACGGCTCTACCGGGCCACATTTCTGCCTCCTCTTCTTCTTCTTCTTCTTCTTCTTATACTTCTTCTTCTTCTTGCTGTTTCCTCCTCTCGGCCCGTTCTTGTCAGCTTGATGTATGCAGCGACAGTAATGTGAGAGTGCAGATCTCGGGACTTTCACATTTTCCGTGCCGATTATACTGGGTATAAGGCCCAACTGGGAGTATCACACACTGGCAAACGAAAGACGTTTCGTTCGGTTTAAGACAGCTTTAACGAGCATCATTTCGTGATTTTTCGAGCAAGAGGTGGTAGAAGTTGCTTTCGAAATGTTTCTCACCGAGGGTTATTAGAAATATTTTGTTATTGGGACTGATGTCTTCAATAATGTCTTCATAAATTACAATACACAAGACGAGTGGTGCTGTGAACGATTCTGTCTTAAAATTCGAAATTTCCTTGGACTTTCACATTTTCCGTGACGAATATGCTGGGTATAAGGCCCAACTGGGAAAGACGTTTCGTTCGGTTTAAGACAGCTTTAATGAGCACCATTTCGTGTTTGTTCGAGGAACAGGGGGTAGAAGTTGCTCCGTAAATGTTTCTCACCGAGGATTATTAGAAATATTTTGTTTTTGGGACTGATAAAATCTGCAAGAAAGTCTTCATGAATTACAATACACAATAAGAGTGGCACTGTGAACGATTCTGTCTTAGAATTAGAAGTTTCCTTGGACTTTTACATTTTCTGTAACGATTATACTGGGTATAAGGCCCAACTGGGAGTGTCACACGCTGATAAACTAAATACGTTTTAGATTTAACGAGGATCATTTCGTGATTTTTCGAGGAAGACAAGGTAGGAGTTGCTTACAAAATGTTTTGTACTGAGGATTATTAAAAATAGTTTGTTTTTGGGACTGATAAGATCTGCAAGAAAGTCTTTATGAATTATAATGCACAAGAAGAGTGGCGTTATGAACAATTTTGTCTTAGAATTCGAAATTTCCTTGGACTTTCACATTTTCCGTGACGAATATACTGGGTATAAGGCCCAACTGGGAAAGACATTTCGTTCGGTTTAAGACAGCTTTAACGAGCATCTTTTCGTGATTTTTCGACGAAGAGGAGGTAAAAGCTGCTTTCGAAGTGTTTCTCACTAAGGGTTATTAGAAATAATTTGTTTTTGGGACTGATAAGATCTTCAAGAAAGTCTTCATGAATGATAATACACAAGAAGAGTGGCGTATAGTTCAGTATAGTTTACTATGGAAATATAAACAGGTGTGTGACGATGTATGGCAGTGTTAGGACACATGATCGATTTGATATCTTTTCTCAGGGAGGTTTTGAGAATCTCGAGTTGGGAAGGAAAGCCTCGAATTCTTGAAACTCGAAACTTTCCTGGATTTCGAGGGTTCACCGTTTCGAGAAATCCCTAATGAAAAGAAGTATCAGTGACTCCGAGAACCTGATTATAATTCTTAAATACGACCCAATCTAAAGTTTTACGAGATTTCGAAACTCTGTAAAATGGAAATGTTGATTCTATTCTGTGAGAGAAATATCTTGTGAAATCTGAACGAATTGTTTACCTAAATCTTTGTTAACCATAATTGAAGAAACACTAACACTAGTATGAAACGATATATAATATTCTTGGGGCTCATAATCTCTGCATTAACCAATTCTCTGTGATCACTTTTGAACATAAATAATAAAAGAATCTAAAGAAAAAGATGACACTACAAACACCTAAACACTTAGTATAATTAATCCATGGTATAATAAATATAAATTAAAAATAATAAAATAAAAACTTCTTGTATTACAGAAAATTGTACAGTTACTGACAAAAATTAAGAAACAAACAGAAGATTACATATGTAAATCAAAATTAAAAGTATACTAATCAGATTCATTGCATTTTTTGTTTTAATATATTAATATACTATACTTTTAATTTTTAATATACATAATACCTGGGAAGAGGAAGAGTATCTATACAAAAATTGGCAATTGATTATTTTGTTTTTCAGTTTGTATCAGTAAGTGTACATATGTATCTATGATTATGAGAAAGAATATCACATATTTTCATTTTGAACATATTAATATCCAAAGTTGTAAATATCAATGCTTACTAACATTTGATTGAATTACCTACACTGTATTTTTAAAAAAATAAAATTTGTTTTTACTGCCTTTCTTTTCTGATAAATATGTAAATCAAATATTCTACAACCCCCAATTAATTAATTAAATTATATATGTAGTAAATTCCAAAAATGTAATAATTTAACAAATTAGCTAGTTAGGTTTGGGTTAGTATGTATTGTATGTACAATGGGTACAGAAAGTATCAGCACAGTATATTACAAGAATATCCACCTAACCAGAAGATTCTGCTCTGAATATTTTAATTTGAATAAAACTCCATGAGTATATATACCATAACAGATCAGTATTTTTCACATAAAAATCAGCAATTGAATTTTCAGTGCTCTTTTATCGCTTTTTTAAACGTAACTTTGTAACAGTACAAGATACAGCAAAACCTTTTGTACAAAAAAATGTCCAATTTTCAATGCTCGATCGCTCTATCGTGAAAAAAATTCCGCAGAGAGATTATAATCTGAGCATGAAAAAATACTGGAGCTTTTAAAAGATTTCCCTCCCATAAAAAAATTGCTCCATGTAGAACTCATTATGCTCTACATGTACACGGACTTTCATTAAAATCTAAACTTTCTGGTTTGACGAATTTCCTTGTAATATAGCATGCTAATACTTTCCCTACACACTGCGTACATGTATACCTAAGCCCTTATACTGTAACGACTAGTCTACTAGTTCGGCATCAATTTTTCATACCGAGGCACACAAAGACGGGTTACTTTCGTCATGCGAGTAAAATTATACTTAACAAGCTTTAACACGAATAAAATTCATATAAATTCTAAACAGTGGTATAATCTTCTTGCAAATGAAATAAGTATATCGTGACGAGTTGAAATTAAACGCTGCTGCGATGTACGACTTTCCATCGTTAAATCACAGTATAAGTTAACAAGTGATCAAGCATTCGACACGTATATACACGTACATACACGCATATACATCCACTTACATAGACGTAGACTGGTTCGCGGCGAAATGGTCGAACGGTATCGGGATCGGTACAAAAGAGACAGGCGCGGCTAGATCGATCGGGCCCGATCGACCCGGGATAAAGGAATGCTCAGAGGACGCGTACGCGCTTCCTCCGCGTCTTCTGACGCACAATCGGGTTCCGTTAACGCGCCGGGGGGTCCGGCAGCTCGTCTGTGAGAAGCGTTAAAAAGCCACGTACACCCACACCGGCGCTGAAGGAAGAGACGCGGCGATTATCGCTCCACGGCGATCTCTCATTATCATTCCCGACACTCTCTTTCTGCTCCCTCTTGCGGAATCGCTTCTCCAAGGCCACCGCCGCCGCTCCTCCTCGTCGTCGTCACCATCTTCTCCAGCTTTTCGCCAATCTCTCCCTCTGGCATCCCCTGCCAACCCTTTCTTTCTCCTCCATTCCGCTGGACCTGCTACGACGATAACCGCCGAAACAATACCGTTTGTTTCTGCCCTCTCCATTGAATCGCGTGCGGTCAATTATATTATGTTAAGTAGAGCATATGCGTGGCCCGTGACGTATCGCAGGGAACGATCTGCCGCTCTAATAACGCATTGTCCCCCTCGCGTGGCATATTAGCTTTATGCTAATACCGAAGATGCACCGATCCAATCTGCCCCCCACCTGGCTGCACCCTGCGTGGGCAGCCCAAGATGGACGAAAGTCCGCGGCGGAAGTCCAGGCTCAAGGTCGCCACCAAGCCGACCTGCAATTGGATCGGTGCCCCTTCCAGACGAATTTTTCTCTCGAAATCGGCCGATTCGTGGAGAGAAGAAGCGTTGTTAGATGAACAGTATAAAAGTATAGAGGGGCTAGGTTCTATTAGAGAATGGTACGTTGGTAGAGAGTCATAGACTTTTGGATCTTGGTGACATAGTCCCTAATGTAGACAGTATTGCATGAAATGGTCCATCTTGGTATTAACACTGAATGTTTATGCTACTGAGGCTCGTATGTTCTTCCTACTCGGTGGAATATAGGTTATGGTGTGACAAATCCGAGTGTCCTGCCTGTACTACAATTTGATGTTGTCCTAGGAAAGTTCTTCCAAATACCAATTTGTCTAATGCATACAGTACTCATAGTAATATACCTAAATCTATTTAGATATAAATGACATGTTCAGCCAATAACTAAAATCTGTGTTATCAATCTTTACAATTTCATCAGAAAAAATGAACCCATTACATTTGTGGTGAGTAATTTAGTCACTTACCAATCACGGATAATAGGTGCTTACTTGATTGTATTATGGTAACTATGGTGTGGAATTGTGAAGCATCGTCAAATATGAATATTTTGTCTATCTCCATGATTATCCTGAAAAAGAAAAATAGATATATTAGGGTTGATATAAGTACCAATTTATCAATTATGTACAGTGGGTCTTCCTCTTTTTCGAATATCCATAGTGTGAAGTTGTCAAGCACTTTCAAATGTGACGCTTTCAATGAACAACAAAAGTTCGCATGATCTATCTCTGTAATTACCTTAGAGGTCAAGCTATTACACGGATGATGAGCAGCAATTTACCAACCGCATCAGTAGATCCTCATTTTATTAGGATAACCATGGTGTAGAATTGTCAAACATCGTCAAACATGACACTTTCAACCTATAACAGGTATTCGGGTGATCTACATATCACACTATAATTACCTTAGAGAAGGTCGACCTATTACATCGATGATAAGTGCCAATTTACCAACCGCATCAGTAAGTCCTCATATTATTAGGATAACCACACGGTGGAGTTGTCAAGCATCGTCGCAGAAGAGGAACACGGAGGCCTGACGAAATTTGCATTTCCCTCGTCATGGAGCAATGGTGTAGCGCGAGACAAGCAGAGAGGGGTGTGTAATCAGGTGGCCGCTAATGGAGTTCGGGAAAAATGAAACGGCTCGCACCGGGAGGCTTTTAAATGCATCAAATCGTTGCTAAGCGGCCTCGCGACCAGGTGAGAGATGACCTGCCTCTCCCTCCACCCCTATGGGCGTGCCTCGTTAATTATTACATCGCCCATTAACCCGATGATATTTCATCCCGAGCACGAAGCCGCGAGTTCGGATTCACGTGGCAAGGGCTGATCGGGAAATAAAAGGTGGACGGCTGGTGGACCGATGGCCACGCTGAGATATCCCGGTTCCGTTAGACTAGGTCTAATCTTAACGACTCGTGTCGAGCTGATTAGGGCTTGTTTACAATCCCCTCGTGGCCGGGGGAAGGAAGGGACCCGGAGGCGTCCCGTATCGAAGCTTTTCGACCCGATCGAAGTTTCAATAGCGGCGCGAAAATCGTCGGTACAAGAGCGAACAAAAGACGAGATAGCATCGATCTCCGCGGAACGAGTTTCTCGCGCTGACGAAATCTAGCGATTGCTTTGCAATTTAAAAACCGCGAACGGGCAGGGATCCCTTTCCACGATTTCCACACGACGAGCAGCGTCGCCGATCCGGGAAACGATAACGGCGATGACTAACGCGCTTAAAATTCACTTTCATGCGTAGCCGGCTAACGAGGACGTCGATGAGTCCTGCGAAGTTCCCTTTGACCGACGATGGGCATTTTTTCCCAGTCTCTTCTTACCGTGTTGACACTGGAAAGTGGAAAAGGAATTTCTTAGTTGAAGTATCATTTAGAGGACATAGAAAGTGTACCTATTATTTTTCTTATTTTCGAACTCACTATTTCCTGTTCCAAGCTGTATGAAAAAATGTTACTTAGAAAAATTGTAGAAGTGGAGAAAATACACCGTGTGGTATAAATGGTATTTTTACAAGTAGAGACGTGAGGAAAATACATTAGTAAACTGTGTTTTTCTTAAATGGAATGTCCAATTTTTTAAATTCGACTTTGACAGGAAGACTATTGCGAGTTGAAAAGTACTAAGGTATATCTATCCTAAAACTTACTTCTTGTTTTAATTGTAATTTAGTTTAAATTAGTGTTCAATTTGATAACAATTTCCAAAAAATTTTTGTTATTATTTATAACTGGAAGATGGCTATTGAAGTATTAATTTTGATTATATCAAAATTATATATTGTTACTTGTACTTTCAAGATAGCTATTGAAAATTTATCAATTTAATAGCCGTCTTCAAAATATTAATTTTATTTTCAACTTTGTAATTCCTGTCGAAGATCTGTTTTGGTTTACTAATGATATTGTATACAAACAGCATTAGAAATAAATAGTTACGTGACGCATGAGAATAAGTTAAAGTTTCCTGGTTACTAATATGCGACTGATGTACGTGACAATTAAGCTACGAGTAGAATTTTTATATATTCCGGGACGCAGAACCCCGACCATGACCGTGACTTAGGAACATCATTCGGTTCCAACCATCACGAACCATATATCACCTGGATTGAACAATGACATCGAATTCGTATAATTGACGAATAAATTTGCGTTGCTATATGAATCATAATCAGCTTTTGAGTCATTCTTCTCGCCATGTTTCAAATTATACTTCAAATCAATATAAAACAAATTGTAAACAAACATCTACATATAAAAATAATGAAATTCTATGATCTAGCAGACTGTTGATTAGTACGGTATTACTAAGGATGAATATCGTCGTCCTTTGCATATAGTCAACGATGTCGGGTGACTACATAATCACCTTCATAACGAAGGGGTTAAACTTGTTACCTTACATCCTTCTCCATAAATATTAAACCAGTGAAAATGATTGATTTGAAAGTTCTTGTCTTCGTAGTAGTACTGAAAGCATATAAGTGCAACATAATTATTATCTATCTACATATATAATAATCAGCCACATGTCGGGGATAAATAATTAACCATAATCGTTTTTCAAATTATTCTCCTCATTTTTAAAAGATAATTAATTCGGTATTATTTCGTATTTCAAATTAATAAACTAACACGTTTATAATGGAAGGAAAAATTAATCGATGCGATATTTCGAGAGATAAATATCGTCAACTTTACAATGCGGAGAATCAACGACGTTGGGTAACTATATAGTCACCTTTAGAAGCGAAAGGATTAAATCTCTTACCCTTCTTCATCCACCCTATACAACCAAGTCATCGCCGCATACATCAAACAATTGACGAATAAATTGCATTATCATATAAATCATAGCGATTTCTTAAAACGATTTTCCTTATTTTTTCTTACTTCTACTGCACTATAGACGCAGTCAAATAATCCAACAATATAGTCCGTCCTCCATTTGGATTATGAAAATTCGACCTATTTCAAATTAACATACAACCAATTATAAATTGTAGATATATAACATAACGAATCACAAATAATAAATACACGCGGAATTATACGAATTATAAATTATAAATACGCATGAAATCATAAATACGATACCTACGAAGACGAATATCGTCATTTTTAACGCACCTCGTCAGCCGATCAAACATAACCAACAAAGTTTATCAACAAAAGGGTTAAACCTCTTAACCTCCACCCACGGTGAGCTCCTGAGATACTCTAACCTATCCATCGAAACAGCAACGATCTTAATATCTGACCGTTAATGCATCGGAAAAGAAAGCTAATTCATACTTCTCCGTTCGTACCCTTTTTTTTCCCCCCTCCGCGCCTCCTTTTCTTTTTCTTCGAGCCGGCAGATACGATCTCCGGACTGATTAATGGAAACGATGCGAATGCCGCGGGGTTCTGCGATTATACACCCGGCCTGTGCACGTGTATACACGTATTAACATGCGAGCAGCACACACAGTTCGTCCGGAGAGTGGCCTTTTTACAAACAACTTTACATGCAACTTCGAGCCCGCGGTAGCCATTAAGCCAGGCACGCGATTCGCCAGATAGCCGAGCAACTAATTCCGGGTGTAAGTGGGTGTCGGTCTATCGAACCCCGGTCTCCAATTCTAACCAGAAAATCTTCCGAAATACGCAAACCGAAGCGATGAAATTTCGATGCGACTCGATACCAACTGTCATCGCACAGTCACGAGTATCGTAGTACGCTAGAGGTCGCAATGCATAGTTCGAACAGGGTCGCAGGTTCCTCGAATCGCCGCTCGATCCGCGGCAAGTGCCATCTGCCGGCGGTTTCCACGTCGGGATCGGGGGATCAGGAGGCTCGTGGCTCGCGCGAGTCGAGGGCCGTCCACCACGTTATATTTTATCATCGGCCACGCGGGGTGGCGGGAGCGTCGCGGTCGCGGCGGAGGGGGAGGTCAGAAGCGAGTCGAAGAAGGGAAAAGAGACAGACGATAGTGAACCGAGAGAGAAAGAGTGAGAAGGGCGGCTGGTTGCGGTTTATTATTTCGTCTGCTGGAAAGCATTCTTGTTAGCGAGGCCGGGGGCCAATGGGAGGCGTGCTTCCATGGACGCCCAGGTCGCTGGCCAACCAATCCTGCTGCATCGCGCCGAGAACATGCTACATCGCGTGTCGACGAGCACCTCCTCCCGGCATCGCGCGTCGCCCCTGTGTTTCCCTCCGTGGAAACCTTTTACGCAACCTTCCCCACGCGCGCGCCCTCTGTCTCGCTTCTGCACGCGTTCTTCGTGTGTTTGTCCGTCTGTCTGTCCGTCTGTCCCTCCGCCGCGGCCTTTATATATGTGTCTGTGGCTCGCGAGCCTTTGTTTTGCTCGCGAAGCCTGCACTGCCCGCCACTCTCTCTCTCTTTCTCTTACCACCACCTCTCTCCGGCCACTCGCGCCGCTCTTTCTCCTCGTTTTTCCCTTTTAGCTGGCTTCTATGGAGCGAGAAGCTCCGACAGCCGCACACTTGTTCGCACTTATCGCCGGACACCGGTGAGGGACACGGACCGGCGGGGTCTAACGAGCACGCACCCCCCTATTATCGGGACTTTTTGATTTAAACGCCGGCCACGGGCAATGGTTCGCGACCGGACAGGGAACCCCCCGTCCCGTACGGAAGACTTTGACCCCGCGCGGGCACCTACCCGCCGCGGATTATGGGCACAGGCTAACGAGGACCGTGCGGGATTCACTTGTCTGATCGGGCACGGGATCAATTCACTGCGGTTTTTCGCGCGTCCCGTTTACTTCGCGCTCCCTGCCCGATTGTCTCACCATTTCTAACCTCGCTTACTCGCGATCTCCGATGGTGTACATCGGCTCGCGAGATTTTCATTTCATTTCGGGATGCTGTTACGGGGGAGAGTCCTCATTGGTCGAGGGCTAGTAAATATCTTTATTCGAGTTGGTAATCGTACGGAAGATTGGGAATGTGATCCGAGTCACGTGATGAGACCTGGTTTCGAACGTGCGCCAATCATTTCAAAGCATTAACCCTATGCACTCGAGAGGCGCCATTTGATAAAATTTGAAGCTCGATATTAATTAATATTTCAAATTTAAAATAATGCAACAGTGTGCGAGGTATCGAATTGAAATGATTCTACATGTTAATTATTGTAATATTTCTTATTTACTCCTGAAAAATGTGTCGTCAGCTTTATAATAGAAAATTTTTCAACTCGTACCCTTCTTTGGCCAAAAAATCGTCGAGCGCAAAGGGTTAACCCCTTGTACTAGTTATGTTAACCCCTTGATGAGTTTAGTTCATGGTTTTTAGGAGGAAACATTGTTATCGTTGTACTCAGTCAAATTGTACTTGATAAAGTTTATGCTTTTAACGTGAATGAAATTTATGCAGGTTGTAAAAACTTTTACGATTTTATTATGGAGAAAATAAATATGTCTGCTAGTTGGAATTAAACGCCTGTCCAGTGTATTATGTTTTATAATTAAATTGGAGTTCGAGGGGTTAAAAGCTGGGAATTATAAATATAGTTACGACGATGCTACGAATTGTTTGCTGTTTCGATGAAAATTGTTTTATTTTGTTTTATTATGTCGTAAGTAGAATGACTCAGATCAGTTTCATAATTGATGATGTAAGTATTAAAAGCTACGTGCTTGAAGTGTGGCGATTCAATCTTTCGCTTTGTTACCAACAGCGATGTTAAGGGTTGAAAGTTGTTTAACCCTAAATCTACCTAGCCTAAATGATTATTTCTTTAAATTAAAATCGTTGTTATAGCTTCTGTCAGTTGGTTGTGAGATTTTTTTAGGATTTACGTACTGGGTGAACGACCTAGCGAGATATTTTATTGATTTTTGTTAAATTGAGGTCCTCTGTTTTTAGAAATATAGTTAATTTAATAGAGATCCAGTGTAGTTATGCCCATAGATCTTTGACGATTTGACACAACGTGATACGGTGATAACAATGTCCTAAAGATCAGTGGAAAGAAGGGTTTGGAGATATTTGAGAAAATTGGAAAAGCGTTTGAAAATTACGAAATTCGAAGAAAGACGAATAATAATAATTTATGAAAAATACTTTTCGTACAGATAATTTACCAATGTTAAAATTAGTAAAGGAGAAAAAGGAGAATAGTGATAATTTACTGGAGTTCATCGATTGAGAATAGAAGCATTTGAAAATAATTCTAAAACTCGAAACAATGTGAATTGTTATTGATATGGTGGATAAGAATAATTTTATAAATGTCATGGATGTGAAGGGAAAAGCTTCAGAAATTCGAAGAAATTAGCAAGAGCATTCGTAAACATTCATTCATAAACTCAAAATAAGACAGGTCATTATTAATAACTATAGTGGATAACAAGAATTTAGTAGAGATTGCTAATGGTCAGAAAACAATTCAAAACTGTCACCATAATAAATAATAACAATTTATTAAGTATCATCAAAGCAAAGAAGAAGCTTGAGAAATATTTAGAGGAATTAGATTAAACAATACTAAACTTAGAACAAAACAAATCATTATCGTCATAGTTCATAACAACAATCTACCAGAACTAGACAATGTACAAAAAAGAATTCCAAATTACCAAATGTATGAAACAAATAACTGTAACACACAAACCAAATCACATTTAAATATCTACTAAACATCTCAAATCGAAACAAAACAATTTTAAGTTATACATAACCATAAACAGCAATGAATCACTTAATATTTCAAATGCAGAGGAACAATGTTTGTTCACGAAAGCCAATCAAAATCCTTACTAATTCCCAAACCCAATTCAAGACGAATAATTCCAATACTCGAACCAACTCAAATCAAGTACCTATCCCTATCTTAAACCGTAACGATCCACAAAATATCCCAAATGCAAAGGAAAAATCTTTATCCAGGAAAACCAATCCAAATTCTTATAAATTTCCAAACCCAACTCAAAAGAAATAATTCCAATATTCGAAGTCTCCTCAATTAGGTACCAACTCCAACCTTAAACAGCATCGATCCACTTAATATTCCAAATTCAGTAAAAAAATCATTATCCATGAAAACCATCCAAAATTCTCACCAATCCTGAAACCCAATTCAAAACAAAGAATTTCAATAATCGAACCAACTCAAATCAGGTACCTAGTCCTACCATAACCAACAATAAACCACTTAATATTCCAAATGCAGAGGAACGATCTTTATTCACGAAAGCCAACCAAGATCCTTATTACTCCTCAAACCCAATTCAAAACGAATAATTCCAATACTCGAACCAACTGAAATCAAGTACCTACCCCTATCTTAAACAGTAACGATCCACAAAATATCCCAAATGCAAAGGAAAAATCTCTATCCAAGAGAACCAACTAAAGGTAAACAATATATACCAACTCACGAAACATTCCTCAATGGAAACTAAAACCAGCGATATTTCGAAACTCTGATGTACAGGAACGAAAATCGGTAAGCCAAAATGGCGAAGTTGACCGTCGCTTTGCGGAATTAGGAAAATCGCGACCAGCCTCGACTTAGCCGACGAAAACTGACGTAATTAAGACCTCGAGGTGTTGGATAAAGATCTACCAGTTGCACGAGCCGATCGTTGCGTAAACGTTTTCTCGATACTCCGAGCCGTGTCGGGAAATTAATTTATTGCCGGAGAATCGGCGGGGAGGGAAAAACGTCGGTGGAGATGCCCGAGGACGTTGAAAATTCTGATTTGCCGTGGACAAGGAGGGCCTAAGTAGCCTGCCCGTTCCCGTCCGGTGAATATTTGAAATGTTAATCGCGACGGGTCGCATCGTGAATGGCTTCCGAGATCGGGGGAAACGATTCTCTGAATCGGCTGACACCTCGCGGTGATGTACGGGCGCACATTGAGTACTTGTTAATTCAGGGCCGGCAGTTCCGTAGGATGCCAATGGTTAATGGCTGTACATTTTGAATAACGTCTTCACACCTCGATGAAGATACGTGCTTCATGAAAATGGACGGCCTGTCGGCGGATTTATTCTGTTTCTCCAGCATCGCCGTCCGTTTCTTTCTACCCTCCGTGAAAAAGCAAACGAGTCGGCCTGCGTGCAACGAAAAAGTTGCGTGTCTGTGCTGCACGAAAATTTATTGGGATAGGTTTGCACGGACGCGCGCAATTTTATTCGCCCAATCGCGAACCCCTTGGTATATTTCTTTGCAGCAGCTTCTGTTCCATAGCGCCGTCCTTACGCAAGATTTTTCCAATTTTTCGATTAGTTTAGGGTTAGCTGGGTATTTTTTGGAAAATTATCAACAGGTTACTTCGATGTATCATACTTTCATCTCGTCGATTATACTTTGAAAGCTTTTTCGTGGAATAAATCTCTCACCCTCGGCAACCTTCAGACCGTCTTATCGATCACTTGATCTCCAAGTGTATTTCTTAAAAGGTTTCTCGGAAAATACGGTATAGTCTTTTCGGAAGGCTGTTCCACGAGAATTCGTCGCCCTTTGCGACCTTCGAATCGCCCTATTGGTTACTTATTCTTCGAGAGTATATTTTAAAAAGTTCAGTGAAAAGTGCAGAATAATAAAATAAGTTCTGACGAAACTTGAAAATCGACCTAACGTTTCGATTCTTTGCTATTTTGCCAAAAATACGAATTAATAAGAATAATAATTTATTCCACCAATCCATACACACTTAGATTTTTGAGTTTACGTAGCTCTTCTTATCCTAGATAGTGCACCATTTTGGTTTACCCAATTCTCCATACGCATAACAGACTTGCACTCTCAACCTTGGCCATTAGGGGGAGTCGTACAAGAATAAACGCAAGAAACTAACTAAATAACTAATAATTAATAACTAATATATTGCATGTTTGACTTTGGCTTATCTTAATCTAGTGCTCAGTGTTAAATTCCATATCTGCTATCCTCCCTCTCTCGTTTTACTCTATTATACCTTCTCCTAACTTCGCATGCTTCTTTCACGAGCTTTCCACTTAGCATCCTATGCCAAAAATAGGAATTATAGTAATCTAAATAAACGCAACCCAAAGTAAAGATAAAGTCCTTTCTTTCTCATGTTTGACTTGGACCACTTCCATAATCACTGGTATGTACATTTTCATGTCGACATTGTAGTAGAATAGGCTTACTCTAAATAGACAACACCAAGCCCATGTCCATGCCAATGCTTTATCCTAATGTCACATCTCATTTGTTCTCGATGTATCCTATTCACGAGATAGTGTATAATCAGACACTTGCAGCCGATAATGAAGATTCGTGTACTTTATAGCAGGCAACATGGACCCATTACTCTATGATCAATCAGATCCACAGTCCCTTCAAGTTCTAACGTTCAAACTCTGTTCCTGAAGATTATAAAAGTAGCCTAAGTCACATATGTTTCATTTTGAGATACTTAAAACTTCCTGTTTTAAATATATCATAAATTAACAAAATAAATTGTGACGAAGCTAGAAATTCGACTCTAACGTTTCGACTCTAACCTTTGTTGTTATACTAAAAATAGGAATTATAGTAATCTAAATGAATGCAACTCAAAGTAATCGATAAAGTCCTTTCTGTCTAATTGTTTACTTGGACCACTTCCGTCATTTTCATTTCATATATACATTTGCATGGGGACATAGTGGTAGAGTAGGCTAACCCTAACTCTTTGCAGCACAGGATTTCAGGTAATAAAATAGACCCACGTTGCATGGAAATTTTACTGCGTTTTAAATGAAACAAAATTGGTATATTTTTATTAATAAAGGAATCGCATAATGTAAAAACATAAAACCAGGAAAAAAGATGGTCGCAATAAACCTCCTACTTGCAACAATCGATGAACCTGTACTGGCATGTTGAACGTTGTCAACACGAGCGAATACATTTATAACATTTGTCGAAGGTATTACCAACTAGAATATGAACGAACTTTTTACCCTAGAAATCCCTAGGATCATCGTACAACATCAATCACATACTCCAAATGTATTTTTGCATTCTTTGCAGTTCAAATTGCGCTTTACGTTTTACCCTATCATAGTCAAGATCATACTTCCAACTATACTACTATTCAAATTTTGACATATTTTCGAGGAATGAAATTAAAATCTGAAAGAGTACGTTTTACAGATTAACCCTCTTTTAAGAATTATTCAGCTCGATCAACTAGTAGTTTCAACACAATTTTCTATTTGAAATCTTCAACTCTAAATTCCTTCATTCAACTGAGTTCGAAGGTCTGAATTCTGAGTTATTCGTTATTAATTATACGTTAATAGGCCAATATTAATTGCCTGACATGGACCAGGAGTCCTCAGGAGCCTAGAAAAGCTTGTCATGAGAGCAACAAAGACAAAGTCAATTGAAGTGAACAGAATTTGTTTCTTATGTTGTATTAACTCTCTGGGGCACGCTGGGATTAAAAGTGTCCCACCTTTCTGATGCACCGTAATGCATGGTGGGACATTTTTAGTCCCACCTCGAAATATTGCAATAGCTGCATGCGCATAGGTTTATATTTCGTCTTATTTACGTAAAGCAGTTGGTAATACCTTCGACAAATGTTATAAATGTATTCGATCGTGTTGGCAACGTTCAACATGCCAGTACAGGTTCATCGATTGTTGCAAGCAGGAGGTTTATTGCGACCATCTTTTTTTCCTGGTTTTATGTTTTTACATTATGTGATTCCTTTATTAGTGAAAATATACCAATTTTGTTTCATTTAAAACGCAATAAAATTTCCATGTAACGTGGGTCTATTTTATTATCTGAAATCCTGTGCCCCAAAGAGTTAATTAGCAACCACCACTTCTTGGATATTAGTTATTATTTTCAAACATTCCAAAAATTATTTTGTAACCTTTCCTTTGCCTATCTATCGATCGAACCTTCATCAATGAAGGCAAATCCCTATTGAGGCATTTATGGTATTGCCAATAACCTCATAGTTGCTCATCGATACCTTCATACTGTGGACAGAAATGGACACCAATATCTTTTACATTTTTCAACAGTTAACATATTAGTATATTTAGATAAATATATTTAAATAACGAAAACAACTCGCAATAAACTATTTTAAACAAGAAAATTGATTGACACTTTCTTGAAAATCCTACTCTCTCTCTCTTTCACTCTTATTAACCGTTACATACCCATGTTTCCTCTTTGACAATTCTCGCATAACTGTTTTATTCTGGCATATTCTTCTAAACATTTTTCCAAACATCATTCATACTAGACTGCACTCGCACATATTATATTTGTAGAAAAGGAATAAGCACGGCCCTGAAAGAATATCAAGAGTGTTTGGGGTTAGGACGAAAGTGACCGCGTGCAAGAGGATCGAATGTAAGGGATGTTTATGACAGAGCCGAATGCGATAAACAGGTGCAAGTTTATGAATGCGTCTAAGTGTTTACGATACATGACCACCGATTGACAAAGAGAACATGAGTATAAAAGATGACAAAGTGCAGGATTTAAATAACAGCGCAAGGTCGCGGAAGAGTCAGAGTGTCTTAAAGTCAGAGAGAGTATGCGTTTTAGAGTCAGAGAGTGTCAAAGCGTGCCAGAGTGTTTTAACCCTTTGCACTCGACGATTTTTTCGTTACAGAAAAATAGTAATTCGAAAACTTTCTGTCACGAAGTCGAGGATATTTTTAAAATGGTAAATAAGAAATCGCATGCAAATTAAGACGTAGAATTATTTTACTTCGACATTGCACGCGTCGTTAGGTAATTTTAAATTTGATGTATTAATTGACATCGATCTTTAGAATCTAATTAAACAGCAACTGAGAGTCGCTTCTCGAGTGCAAAGGGTTAAAGTCAGTCTTAGAGTTTTGAGAGATAGCGAGTGAGAATCAGCCGAGAGTCATTAACGAGTAGAATAAGTTTTAGTTCAAAATAAATCATTTTTATACTCTCGTCATTGCTTATTCTGTTGCCCACCCTACATTCCTGCATATATATATTAATTGCTCCAATTATACATATATAACATAATATTATGAACTCATTTAAAGTCTTTGACTATGATATAATTATTCCAGGTACATGGTGTACACTCTGTTTCGTCTAGTCGATGGGAAACTTCTTATTCTCTTTATCAGCATAATCCTGCTTCGCCTTTAGTTCCTATTATCGTCGAATATTTCTTCGTCCTGTATAATTCTGTGAATTTTCTCAAAAATAGTTCCTACGTTTCAGTAATTGTCTTACAAAGTAGGTAGATATACTTAGCGCTTAGAATAAGTTTTAGTTTAGAATAAATCATTTTCACATTTACATCACTGCTTATTCTATTTCCTACCCAACATTCCTATATTTATATCATCGCAAATAAGTTTCACTTATTCAACCTCATTCGCATTCGTACGTATAAAACCAACATGCACACATACGACCCTAATCGAATCTAATCAGTCAGAACCAAAATGAATTCTTCGAAACCAAATATCCCATCCAACTCGACACAGTTGGACAAAGTATAACTATACATTTCCAAAGAACCGCGAAAGACCTTCCCTGACCTTCCTCACCGTCCGATCGCAGAGGGCGCAGACGCCACCCCCTAAATTGAATGGTGATTCGAAGGTTATCAGGTGATAAGCTGAAGAATCGTGCGCGAGCTATGACATAATGCACGCGTCCAGCGGCATACTGATTTCCGAAATCATGCGACTAACGAGCAACATCCGTGGAAATCCGCGCGCGGGTACGTGATTCGCGTGGGCAATGATCGAGCGCGGCTTTTGATGTTCCACGAACGGTTCCTCCTCGCGTATTTCACGAGCAGGCTCGTCGTTCGACTTCCTTAGAATTATGCTAATCCGATGTATGGCAGAAGTTCTCGGTCCGTTCTCGGCGGAGGGCCCGAGCGGAACGGGATCGGCGAAAAATCGCTCGTGCGAGCGTGGTTCGCGTTGAAAGTCGGCCGAAAAAAGGGGCACGAAGTCGCGTGACGGCGCTGTGAGAACGCGCGAGACGCGGGTACATAAGCCGACGAATTAATGGGCCTATTTTTTTATTCAGTGGCACGCCGTGCCTTTATTTTATTTTATTTTACGGGCACGGCCACAAGGCATATGAACTCTCCCCCGGTGTAAAACGATGGAGAATCGCGATACCGGCCCCGGGAACGTTCGTTAATGTCGCGCCATCTTTTCCCCTCGTTTGCTCCTCTTCTTCGAACGCGTGGCACCCGTTCGAGCAGCCTTCAGATCTAGCTCGACAAAAATTCCCGCCCGAAACCCGCGGCCCCGAAAATTCTTGGAACACTGTCCAGAAATTCCCCGGAGCTTACGAATTCTTCGTCAGGAACGTGGGATTTTTTCTTTTAACTCCCTGTCGAGAATGTCGCGTCCTTTAAGGGGTGTCTGGCAGACTAAACCGGAAAAACTGGAAGCTCGGAAAGTCGCGGCGGCTAAACTCCGCGAAGCACGCCGCGGCTGCCATTAAATGGCACGAAGATGCCATTGCGCGTTGGCGTGCTGTTTCCGGCCGCGAGTCCCCGATAATCTCGCGTATGAATTTCAATTGCAGGCTGATCGGCAACGATAACGCGCCAAACGACACTTTTCCCGTCCTATTTTCCCGGCAAAATGCGACTTTTCGACCGGCCGTTCAACGTACCGAATGGCGGGGCTTCCCCCGCGACGCGGGCTATTTAAAATGGCACCTTCGCGTCGCGAATGCGGATTCAACGCATTCTGATCGTATCGTGTCCTAGCTGAACTCTGAATAGATAAAAGTATAGTAGAATTCTCGTAATTGTTACGTTTGTAATCTTGAAATAGAAAGAAAATTTAATAGTTCTGTTGTTTTACAATTTTGTTTCTTTTAAATCGGCGTTTAGGGTTCGAAGAAAATTTATAATTATTAGAATTGAAATTCTAAAGTAAAAAAATGTTTTTGAGTGTCCTAAGTTGATGGTAATTCTGCCTAATCGTTTGCATTTTGAAAGAAATTTATAATCTTGGTTCAAAGTTCAATATAGCTATGATAATGTAGCTTATATGAAAGTATAGTATAATATAGTATAGTATATCTATGATATTAGAATAATAGAAAGAGAATTTGCTACAATTTTAAGTCAGTGTATCTCTCGTCAATTGTATCATATCTCGAGGAAAATTAAATGACAGTAGACCCAAAAATCCTGAAACAGGTCGCTATTATTAATCGTTTGACTCTTTGGAACGCAGGATTCCGAGGCCAAGAAAAATTCTAGCTGCATGGAAAATAGCAAAGGTAATTTACGAACAGGCTAGATAACTTACGAACACGTATTGACGTGTGTTAAACATGGCTGGACATGTCTGACAAAACGAAATCGGTGAGAGACGTCGTAAAACTGAGCTTCCAGTTATCTTGGAATCTTAAGATCCCATGGAAAACGTCCCCAGATGTATACACTCGGTGTTAGAAAAAGACAGGACACTATTTATCCCTCTATTTATTCTACAGAGCTGAAACTTCATTTAAGATAATAGACAGCGTCTGTAATCAAACAAAATTGGTAAGACACTTCGTAAATCTAGTTTGGTATTTTAAGTTCCCACTGGGTACATAAAGATACTGAAAAATCGACACCCTGTTTATCTTACAATGCTCCAAAATGTCGAGAATTTTACCTAAATAGGAAGAGTCCGTTAAATACGTATCAATCATATCTGTAATTGGAAAAATGATTGGAAAATACTAGAAAAATAAAATAAACCCTAGTACTGAATTGCGACTTTGGTATTTCAAATTGAAGGGAAAAATGTTTTAGAGTGAACACGCGAATATTAAAAAATCTCACTATAACTCGGAATTAAAATTTTCCTTAAAAACAGGAAATCTTGTAAAAATAATATTCGAATAAAAAGATATTTCGAAATGCAATTAAAAGTTAATCAGTTCTCTAAGTAACCCAAGGATTTCAAATTCCTTAATACAAACATAACCTTAATCCAAACATAACCTAAACATAATTCCAACATAAACCAAAGAAACCTGTGAAACGTATGAAATACAAAATAAACACGAGATAAATGTATCGTTAATTACAAAAATTCAAAAGAAACTCTGTGTTACACTCATTTACACGATTATTACGAAAAAATATCAGAGAATTGAATCGTTCAGCCATTACCCATTCAAGTCGCAAAAATTTTTAATATTTATATACTATTTTTAATATTTTTTATAATTTTAATAATTTTTAATATTTCGGCTCGGAACGAACTTGCAATTAGGTCACTCCCATATCCACAAATCGCAGATATCCAGATAATTCGAAATCTGCGTGAAATCTAACCTAACCTAACCCCCAGTACGCGTACATACATACAGAAATAAAATAAAAATAATCTCAAAATTTAAATTTCGCTTAAGGAGAAGTTGATTGGACCGTTCCAACCATAACTGTGTCAAAACGAAGCATACAGAAAGAATAAACGGTAAAATGTAACAATCCGGGAATGGCCATATTTCAAAATGGCACCTGAAAACTGTGAACAGAGGAAAAGACTAAAAAATCGGACAGCCATCCATCGGACTGCAGCTGGAAGAGCGAAAAGTTTCGCTTAGACGGAGAGATTTACAGTTGCGAGGGGTCAGAAGTAAAACGGGGCCCGCGGAGGGCCCGTTCCATAAATTCGCGGTGTAATTGGCCAGGGCTTATTGAAATGTACGGCGGGACGTGGACGACACTACGGCAGGAGGCCGGCGTGCATGATTCCACGGCGGAAATAATGGAATTCTGGTCACACCGCGAGCACTAGGAGATTTTTATCTGGTCCCCGCGACGCCTCAGCGCCTCCTCAGCTCGCAGCCTCACGCGACGAGGGAAAAGGAAAAAGAAGGAAGGAAAAAAACACGCTTCTGATTCCGTTACGGTGTTCCAGAGAATCTCTGACCACCCGATTTCGACACCTTCGTACCGACCAGTTGACAAGCTGGACTTCGTGATCGTCTACGGAGACGCGGAGGACGTCTTCGAGGAGAGGTGGTATCCTAACTCCGAAATCCCAAGCTTAGATATCAGACATCGTCATTTTGAACATAACTATTGAAAATATCTTTTTATTTCAGTTATTCTTTGAAATTACAATATTATTTTATCGTCTACTGTTCTTTGACATGTTTTTTAATTTTTTGAATTTGATTGACTAGAAAGTGGGAAGTCCCATAAGATCGTAGACCCATTACTGAATATCTCATGATCGAAAATCTTCTTTTCTTTCAATTATTCCTCGAGATTATTATTTTATTTTCTCCCATTCTTTGAAACTTTTTTTTTTATTTTTTGAATCCGATTCACTAGAAACTGGAGAGTCTTTTGAGATCATAGACCCCTTACTGAATATCACATGATTACGATATATTAATAATGATATATTATTATTATTTAATCGTCTTCTGTCGAAATTTAATTGTTTTAAGCACCGTGGAATGTGATTACTGTTCAGATTTTATATTAAGAAATCGTGCTATATCTATGTGTATATACAGGGTGTGGCACGTAACTGTCACCACGATTTTTCAGGCACTTTCGTCTGATAAGTCCGATGTCAAAGTGTTTCCACATAGAAATATGAAAAATTGACGAATCTGTTTCATTTCGATAAAAAGGTAAGGTTACCTTGTATTTTTGACTTCGTACAATTATTGCCCACGAAAATACGAATTCAACGACCTACTATATTATGATCTCCATATAACCTCAATTTCAGAAATTTAAATTTCATCAGTAAAAGTGTTAATATAAATAAAAACTATTTTATTTCAATTGATTAGCAGTAAGTGCTCAAAATTTAATCCATTTTCTTGTACTATATATAATATGTATAGATACCATCTTTCTTCATCTTAATCACATTCAAAATTGATAGCTTCATGACCTTTCTGCTACTGGCAGTTTGAAACAAAGAAATTCAAAAATTGGTTGCCATAGATTTCCACCATGAAGCCAAGAATGTTAAAAAAGAAAAAGAAAATCGATAAAAGTTTGTTTACATATAAATATAATAATTTATTCATGCAGGGTGGATGAAAAATTGTACTACAACCAGACATGGACTACTTCTACGTTAAAGAAATAAAGAAGAAAATGGAGAAAATCCTATTTCATATTTCTACACATTTATAACGATAGAATACTGTAGAAGATTCACAGATAGCTGAAACTCTAGCAAAAGTCATAGTTCATCAGACTGCATAGCAGTTCGTTTCGTTTAACTTCAGTCAAGCACAGGCCATAATTGTTCGAGTTGGTACTGAAGAACATACTGTGCGTTCAACTAAACTGACACTCCTTTAACACTAGATTTACGGAACCCGTCAATTTGACGGATGGGTTGTTCCAATTATACGATGACAACAGATTTAGTTAACTTATATTAAGACTGTTAATATAATATATAATTGTTTTTAAATTAAACTAATCGTTAAAAGAGAAGGCACGTGGTTTCCCTTACCTGTCAATTTGACAGGTGTCAAATATGTAGAAATAGGTATATAGATAGCGTCCATAAACCTAGTGTTAATCACAGGCAGTGACAAACAGCAAGAATGACGAAGATCATCGGACACCGTTTTCGGCCAACGGCCATCTTTGTTGAAAGCACATGCTGTGCCTTCTTTCCTCGAACGCACAGTACGCGCGTATGAAATACACGTACACGGGTGTTTTTAAACAGACGTGAAAATCTGTATTAGATATCTCGGTGTGATATCTGGGACCTAAAGCCCTCGAACTTTTCCGCGGTTCCAATTAAAGAGCAGCTGGGCCAGGGTGACGACGGGGAAGAAGAGGCGCCTGTTATGGCGGGAATTTTTGAACGCTCGATCTTCGCGCCGCTACGCTCCGGTTGCTTGTTCGTCCGAAAGATCGGCCAGAGGTTACGTCGAACGATTTATTTAGCCTAGAGAGGAATAGGAATGTTAGATGGCTCGGATCTAGACACGACGGGGCCCCGCAACAGCTGCTAACTAACGGTAGTCCCCCGGCCGGGGAAATAAATTGTTTTATCGATGACAACGCGTTAGCATATCGGGCCTGACCGCGTGAGTTCGAACAGGCAATCTTGCGTGCTTTTGAAAAGAATTCGCTGATTATTAGCCGCTATTTATCAACTTTCATGGCGCGATTTAACGCGCTGGGTGACATTGAATCACCGACGAACGGGAATTAATTTACTGTTTAATTTAAATCAATTTACTCGATTGTTTGATCGTTATTTTCTAAGTAGCTGTTATGCTATCTGATTTATCATTCGATCATTCGATCATCGACTTTCGAAAGTCAAACGAACACGATGAATGGCGTGGGACTGCCTGTGAATGCCACTCAATTCGTCTATATATCTATGTTTAATTTATAATACTTAATAATATAATAATAATATTTAACAATATAGATATAATTATTATCTATAATAAATAATTTATTATAATTTATT
>NW_016908595.1:165025-177938 GCF_001483705.2 Eufriesea mexicana | reverse complement strand
TATTATCTATAATAACTAATTTATTATAATTTATTATCTATAACAATTAATTTATTATAGATAAATTTATTTCGTTGTTTAAAAATTGCTTCATGAGTAACAGTTGCCTAATAACTAATAATTTGGAAATCCTAGTTAGGTTAATTGCTGTGGTGTCGTCACCAAACCTAATTTAAATAAATTAATTTAATTATTTAGTAATCACTTGGTAACTAATAATCCAATTATCCGATCATCAACTTTCCTAATTGAACTTGACATGTTGAATACTGTAAGATCATCAGTGAATGACAATCTGTCATCTATAGATTTATCCTTATCGCTTTGCAAAAATCAGTCGAAAATTCTCCAACTTTTTTATTATCTATTTGTAATTATAATTATTAAAATTACAAAAGGACTAGTATCTCAACAAATTATGATTTGTATTAATTATATTAATAATATAATAGAAATTTCATTGTAAAGGAAGTTTCGCATAGAATCGAGACGTTCCTTAATGATTGATGAATAATTGGTAATTATGTCATTCTGAGAACAGTACAATTTCGAACACCGTCGTTATTGCTGCAACGACGTGTGGGAGAGACTAATGTATAAAAATTTAGAAATTTTATTTTCAGACAGTAAATATTATTTCCGTATTTCGGGATATGTTGCAGGAAAACAACTCGTGCTGACACCGTGGGCAAGTTGTACAGAATTGGTCTGGCAGCCAATATGTTAACCAAGTCCCACGCAATGTCACGAAGCGCCATCGCGCAGTTGAGATTTTACGTCGAAAAGTGCCACTGCATCGGGCCCCGATGTGCAATTGACGGCGTGCTCAGATTATACATCAACGTGCCTCCAGTCTTACTGATACTTAATATACTTACAATAGATGACGTGTATTCTCGTCATTCACGACTATTTTTCTGATCACTGATGACTCGAATTCACGTCATTTGTAACCATTTCTCTGATCGTTTCTGATATAAATTCATATTGCTCTAAATTATTATTCCAAATTTTATTTCAGATTAATTTGATTTCAAGTCTGATTTTAAATGATTTCTTATAAGTCTGATATTTTTAAACAAATTTTTATCGTTCTTTCTTCCCTGCTTTTCTTATCGTTTTTGGTTTTGTAGTGGAAATTTGTAAGAACTAATTTTTAAATTATTTTGTTTCAAATTTTCAATATGAAAAAAGTCAAGAAACTATTTTAAATGTGATTTCATGTCATTTGTAATCATTTTTCTGATCATCCCTGACATAAACTCATATTGTTCTTAATTATTGTTCCAAGTTTTATTTTTGATTAATCCTATTGTCTGATTTCAAAGAATGATTTCTTATAAGTCTGATATTTTTAAACAAATTTTTATCCTTCTTTTACTATATATTTTTTATTGTTTTTGGTTTCGTGGTGAAAATTGTTTCCGACCAAAATGACTGTCTAATTTCAAAGAACGATTTCTTATACGTCTGATATTTTTAAACCAATTTTTATCCTTCTTTTTCCATTTTATTTTTTATCGCTTTTGAACAAATTTTTATCAATTTTCTTTTTCTTTTTTAGCATTCTTGGCTTCATGGAGGAAATCTATGGTAATCAATTTTTGAATTTTTTTATTTAAAACTTCCAGTTTTAAAAAAGACAGGAAGCAAGCATTTTTGTACGTGATTAAAATGTAGAAAGATGGCAATTTGGTTCATTTTGATAAAATTTTCTTAACTACCTACGGCATTCAAAGAATTATTAACGAACGGCTAATATTTTAGAACAGCGGTTCTTAAACGGTGTTCTAAATTAGTTCCTCGGGGCACTAATGTTCCGTGAAATTATGAAAGCGGTGTACTGATTAGGAAATTACGCTTGGACGAACTTGGGTGTAAATTGGCAAGTAAGCAGTTTATAATGTAGGCGAGATTCAACTGAGATTACTATAGACAACCGCGTTTTCGTACTCGTGTAAATCTTTCTCCTAATCGAAAATGAGAATCACTGATTTCGAAGATATCGACTGTCAAAATTTCATCTACAATCCTAAACTACGAATATCATACAATTTTTCGAGTGAAATCACAGCGTTTATTAAAACGTGCAGAGAAGTAACCGTATACAGTTATCTAGTAACAAATACATAAAATTTAATACCGATGAAATATATATACTTATGCAGATACAAAACGAGAAAAGAATAAACATGTCCTTATGACTTATAACAACTAAATGCTTTACGCTACTCCAAGTTTGAGACTAAACTTTCCCTGAAAACAGAAGGTCCTTTTAAACCCAAGAACCCCGCAAACGACCCCTTGGTGCATACTACCCATGCTCCTTGAAGGCGAAAATCGCTATTATCCTGCAACGCCTAGGGCTGACACCATCGTTGCATGGTTATCATTTACCTATTTGCGGCACAGGATTTCAGATAATAAAATAGACCCACGTTGCACGGAAATTTTATTGCGTTTTACATGAAACAAAATTGGTAAATTTTCACTAATAAAGGAATCGCATAATGTAAAAACATAAAACCAGGAAAAAAAGATGGTCGCAATAAACCTCCTGCTTGCAACAATCGATGAACCTGTACTGGCATGTTGAACGTTGCCAACACGATCGAATACATTTATAACATTTGTCGAAGGTATTACCAACTGCTTTACGTAAATAAGACGAAATATAAACCTATGCGCATGCAGCTATTGCAATATTTCGAGGTGGGACTAAAAATGTCCCACCATGCATTACGGTGCATCAGAAAGGTGGGACACTTTTAATCCCAGCGTGCCCCAGAGAGTTAATACAACATAAGAAACAAATTCTGTTCACTTCAATTGACTTTGTCTCTGTTGTTCTCATAACAAGCTTTTCTAGGCTCCTGAGGACACCTGGTCCATGTCAGGCAATTGATATTGACCTAATTTCCACCGCGATATTTAATCTCCATGACCCATCTGTCAGTGAATGTAACCCCATTGCACCGTGAATGACCTGGCACGAATAGCTTAAAGGAATTTTCGCTGATATATTTTAAAAAAATCATTGACAGGTCAATTGTGAAGAACGTTACACAATCTTTGGATCCTTTAACCTAACTGAAGAACGTAATAATCATTGATGGCTACCATAAATAAGACCCCGGGCTAATTTTTCTTTATTAAATTTAGAATAGAATACATGACAGAATTGATCTGTCTTATGACAGTATGGTCGATACTGCTAGTGTCAAAAGTAGAATTTCCCATGAAAATAATACTGACAGTGGTCACCTCGTTGCATTGTGAATGACCTGACACGAGTAACTCTCTTATGTAACCTGATTTTAAAATTTGATAATAAAAATCCACGTGTCATATCTTTAGGGTTACGTCAGAGAAGGTGAACCTATGTGTATTACATCTGAAAGATGAATTTCATCGAGTTCTTCTTGTTCTCTTCGTCATCTGGTTGATGATAAAAATTCATATGCTTTTCTTTTTGATAATCGTGTTGGAGGGGTAAATCTATATTGCATCATGATCAATCAGGCTTAATGTATGTTCATTCCAAGCATGACAACACCTCCAGCCTGTAATGAGAATTCTCAACCCTACCTTCGTGTTTGCTCGAATGATGAAGATAATACTGTTACGTAATTAACAATCAGACCAGGTTTTCTCTATGACTTCACGTGTAGGTATAATTCGTCTAATGAATAATGAAAATTCACGTTTCTTATCTCGCCGATCTATTACACCATGGTTAATCCAATATGTGATCCCATTTTTGAGTGCAAGGAACGAAAATTCGCTAACTGTGTTATCTTAAAGATTATGTCAGAGAAGGCGGTGTGGAAACCAGGAGCAATCAGTCACCGTGTATTCTTTTAGTCTTCTTTTCAACCGATTTGACACTTCCAGTTCGCATTAGGGATCTATGTATCCTAGGTTTATGTATTAGAGTGGTTCTATCGCAGAATGAGCAATCAGAGCAGCTTTCCTGTGTAATCTCGCAGCTGTAATTCGTTTAGCCAATAACGAAGACTCTTTTTATAATCAAAGAAGGATCCATTATACCATGACCAGCGATTCCATTCGTATATAGACGTAACGCCCTCAATTAAAATAATGAAAGTTCACATACCCTGCCATTAAGATCGTGTCAGACAAGGTGGACCTACATTGCATCGAAGCCAATCAGTATAGAAGCTTCGACGCAAGTCGCATTCGACGCTTCGTGACAAGTGGTTGTCAGTTAGTCACCTACCTATATTAAAAATTGATGCTATTTTCATAATTTTCGGACTAATAGAGTATCCTTAGTCGGAAAAATACTTCGGTGAAGTTAAATTAAATTGCATCGAAGCCAATTAATTTTTAAGCTTCGAACCAAGTCGCATTCGACGCTTCGTGACAAGTGGTTGTCAGTTAGTCACCTACCTATGCTAAAAATTTATGCTATTTTCATACTTTTCCGACCAGTAGAGTATCCTTGGTCGGAAAAATACTTTGGCTAAATTAAATTAAATTGCATCGAAGCCAATCAGTATAGAAGCTTCGACGCAAGTCGCATTCGACGCTTCGTGACAAGTGGTTTTCAGTTAGTCACCTATCTGGGACCTATGCTAAAAATTTATGCTATTTTCATACTGTTTCGACTGACAGAGTTAGTCTGAAATACTTAATGGGCCCATCATCTTAAAATACTTCGGCCAAATTAAATTAAAAACCATACCTAAGTAGAACAATATTAAGTAGAACGCAATAGGACACAGTAAAAATTCACGTAACCAATTTTAGTTATATGAAATAGAGTCTTCTGTATATTACGAACTACATGTTAACAGGGGCCTATGCTAAAAATTGATACTACTTTCAATCTTATCCGACCAACAGAGTATCCGTCATGCTGAAATATTTCGGTTAAATTAAATCAAAAGACGTATCTAAATTAAAAATTAGGTGGAATGCATCTGGACACAGTAAAAATTCACCTAACCTATTTTAGCTATACGAGACAGAGCCTATTGTATATTACGAACCACAAATTAACTGGGACCTATGCTAAAGATATATACTATTTTCTTACTGTTCCGACCAACAGAGTATCCTTCATGTTGAAATACTTCACCACACACATGAATATGTGTGTGTGTGTGTGTGCGTGTAATGAAATTAAATTAAAAGACCTAGGTAAATTAATAATTTTAGGTAGAACGCACCTGAACGCAATAAAAATTCACGTATCCTATTTTAACTGTACGAGACAGCGTCTCTCGTACATTACGAATTACATATTAACTGGGACCTATGGGACGCACGTTTCACCCAAGAACGAGCTCGCCATGAACGCGCGGCGAGCGACCGCGGAGTGCCAGGCACCTAACTGTCTCGTAGCCATGATTGAAGAGTGGCTGACGTAGAGAGGGAGCTGTCGCGGGCCCAACGCGCGGCGGACGGAGGCGGGTAACAGGCTGGAGGTAACGAATTCCAGCAGAAGAAACAATGTAATATACGTGGTGCAGAGGTACGCGGGAGATCGCGCGGAACAATGCATCCGAGCCGTGTCAAGGGGCCGGGGCCGGGGGCCCGGAGACGGAAAGAGAGTCACGCACGTACCCGGGCCTTATCGTCGCGTTCACATCCGCCGAGCAGCCGGAGAAACGGATAGAGAGAAAGCGGGGAGCAGCG
This sequence comes from Eufriesea mexicana, assembly GCF_001483705.2. Taxonomy (NCBI): domain Eukaryota; kingdom Metazoa; phylum Arthropoda; class Insecta; order Hymenoptera; family Apidae; genus Eufriesea; species Eufriesea mexicana. The sequence goes on along the minus strand of NW_016908595.1, from coordinate 172,274 downwards.
GAAAAAATGCCAGATTCCCAGGATCCAGGCTGGACTCCTTCGGATTCGCAGTTATGCGGAAGCAGCCGGAGGAATTTGCGTTTACACGCCGACTGGCGAAGACGAAACAGCCGGCTTTTAATCCCAGGTTCGACTCGTAAGCCACTCGGAGCAGCCTCTCCTCGCGTTCGAACGCGGGGACCAAAGGTTCGGTGTGATATTAGGTAACCACGGGCCTTATGCAATCTAACGGCGAGATCCTATCGCGATCCTGCGGTGGGAGGTAAGCAAGCGATCGCGGATCGAACGTCTAGCTCGGGACCCCTTCTTCTGTCACATTAGCGTCGACAGAGACACGCGACGTGATCATCAACGGGCCCCGACGACTTCCATTTCTGCTTTTCACGGCTCACAGGATTAACCGCTTTCGCAGCTGTTGCGTTACTCGATGCCCAATACCATTTACCACGGGCCCTTGTTGCAACTGGGACGAAGCAGCACGACGATGCCTAACGCGACGTTAGCCGATCGCCAGTGGCGAATGGACTTTTCGAATCCGCAGGTTCCCCAAAGGCGACGAGGACTCGTGATCGCTGTGGGAGTGACTGCGATCTATCGCCTAGCTAATTAAATAATCCCGGGGAGCGGCGGTCGTAGATGGTAGGAACAGGTCGATACATCTCATTGTAACAGGATAAACAGGAGTCGAGACACGGTAGTGGCCTGTTGGAGGGAGGCTGTTCGAAAGAGGAACGAAACGGCCGAGGAACGAATAAGAGAAGCAGCTGCGTGGTCGCTGAAGGAAGAGGAGAGGCCCAGCGAGAAGCAGCACGGTTCGAAGAAGAAACAAGCAGCGAGCCGAGAGAGGAACAGAAGGGAAGAGGGCGCAGAGGAGGAGGCGAGCAAGCAAGAAGAACTCGAGGGGACTTCTTAGGTTCGGTTCGTGGGCCCACCGGCCGTTGGAATCCGAGATCGCGTCTGATCGCAATTAAGGCCCCGCTCGGGCCGCGGCTGTGAATATTTTATTCCAGTCGTCGTCTTTCTCTCCGCTCTCTGTGCGCCGGCACACACAGTGTTACACCGTGCATCACGCTTCTTCCTCCTCTCGAACACGCTGCTGCTCCTGCTGCACTCCTCCTCCTCCTCCTCCTCCTTGTCCTTCTGCTCTTCCTCTTCTTCCTCCCTCTTCCGTGAGCCGGCGTGTGTTTCGCCCGATCGTAATACGGAGGCGAGCCTCCACCTCCTCCTCCTCCACCTCCTCCACCTCCTCTTCTTCTGCCTCTCTTGCCTGGTCGCGGGATCCGCGAGCGGACTCGGCCAGCAGGGCCCCTGGCCAATTCGAAACGAGCGAATTTGAATACGGACGGCCAGGTTCAGAAACAATGGGGACATCGACGGACCACACGGGATGCGAGCAAATGGTCCAACAACCGGAGGACATGCGTTCCGGCAACCGATGCCTTTTAGCCTGGCCTGTGGAACCGCCCGCTCCTCCGTCTAGCCTCGCTCGCAAGCCTGGATATTCGCCACGAGGATTCCCTGGCTGCTGGTTCCGCGAGGGATCATTCGGGGTAACTGCGTCGCGACGTTTCTTCGAGATCGGTAGCGGAAAATCGGGGACGGGGTGGAAGGAAGACAGGAAGGAAAGAGGTCTAAAGATAGTGCGGGGCAGAACCGGGGAGACGAAGAGAGAGCAGAGGTTTCGTGAAATCGATACCGGGCGAAGATGGTATCGGCCGGATCCAACACGTGTAACGTACTACCGCGCCGGGACGAAATCAAATTTATTTCGCTGTTATTTCCAGCCGCGGCCGCGGGGGCTCCACCGGCCCAGGAAATATGGGAAATCGAAGGCCTTGAGTGCGTGGTGGCCACCGTGTAACCGGTTACGCGCGATAACCGCCGTCTTAGCCGGTTACGTAAACCGTGTGTCGCGTGATGCACGAATATCGCGACAGATGGCGTGGTTGCAGCAGGGGCCCGTCAGACGTCTTGACCCTGTCAGCCGCGGAAATCCTCGAATTTGAACCTAGCCGGGCCGTAGGTTCCGTGACAGGTCACGTGACAGACGGGGATACCTGTCGGGTGCACGGGGTGGTCCCACGTCAAGGGGGCCCCGCGGAGGACCGACTCGCTCGTGGGCCCACGAAAAAAGGCAAGAGACAACCGGGGAACAGGGACAACTCATGCAGAATCGCTAACGAGCCGAGCAGACACCCGAACGATGGATGGGTTGGTCCAGAACCCGAATATACTCTCGGGGCCCGACCCAAGGAAATTCTACCAGTCGAGCGTGGTTCTTGCCGTGGAAAATCGTTCGAGGAGTAGAGAAAAGGAAGGAAGACGAAGGGAATCGATCCTCTCGAAGCTTGTATTCGACGATCGCCCAACGTGACTCGCGGGGCCTGGCTCTGACCCCGGAATAACTCGGACAGAGGGCACGGAGCTTGGAGAACCGTGCTGGAATAGAAAGAATGCGACAGAGAGGGGAGAGTGATAGCCGATGGAGGCGGTTCGAGATATCAGATCGAGTCCCGGGTTCGACGCGACGGGCCCCGGGAGAAGATGGCGTATCTGGCTTAGAGGAGAGAGAGCCGGTAGCCGGTAGGGATGTTCTGGTAGGTGAGCACAGCGTTCACCATCGCTACCACATCGATTGATTGCTCCGATTGCTTACATTCCGTCGATAACGCGGCTATGAGAGCTATACTATGCCCTTTCGCCCGAGCCGGTTGACAACGGGCCGGACGAAGAGGAACGGGCGGCACCTTGCAAGGACTTGAGCGAGCCGACACAGAGCGTAATTGGAAACGCTGGCAGGGTCAGACCAGGGTAAGACCGGCTGATAATCGACCCCGCGAGACGTCCAATTAGTAATCGCCGCGAATTAATTAGACTCGACCGCCTAGACATCCTACCTATCCGGGCCTAAAGACTAAGAGGAGTACTAGGGTACAGGCTGGTCTAACTAACGGACGACGTAGGCGGTGATCAACGCGACGAGTGTTCGAGTCGGTAATGGATCACCTCTAACGAAGGAACAACCATCGATCGATCTTGCCAGCGTCTAAGATCACCGAATATTTCCACGGTGCAACAGAGACCTCAAAATAGGTAGGCCTCTATCCGGTGGTCCATCGACTACTAAAAGGTATTCTACCTTGAGGAATCAGAGACGGAATGCGATCCGAGGTAATCGGCGGAAAGGTGTTGGCGGCTGCTCGGGGGACCCTGGTGGGTGTTTGAAAAGCGAAAGAAAGCGTGGAAGACAATGCATAAACAACGGACACGCGATGCATTATGCATGCGTGCGCCTCGAGTTTTCTCCCCGCAGGTGGGAGTGTCGTCAAATCAACGCCCTATTCGTGTCGTTCACGCCTCGTACGCGCGTCTCGATCGCAATTATCGGGATACCTTTCTTTCCTCTTGCCAACCCTCCGGGGGCGGCGGAACAAGTGTCTCTTTGTCTCAGCCCGGACAAATCGTTAATTCGACCGTTTACTCGCGGAGAAATTTCAATCTCGCCGGCGACAAAGGGATTAATTTCGTTAGGGCCCTGTGGCCAGGCTCGGATGCTTATTATTCCGGTTCGTCGGTATCTTATGTTACGCAACAATGGTATTCGAGTTACCCGGGGAATGACTATGAGAACGCGAGTCGACCTCGCTCCGCAGGAGACGCCGACTAAATGGTCAAATTACAACTCGAACAAGCCGAAAGTCCTACCCCACCTACGTCTAACGTCCTCACCAACTTTCTCCCGGTGAAAACATCTTGGACCCCGTCACGATCGCGAATTCTTCGTCGAAATTCCTAACGTGGATCGGCAGGAGACGACGATAGAGGACCGTTTTAGGTGCGAAGAGACGGTGATGGATGCTCGAGCGGCGACGGAGAAGGGGAACGGTGGGTAAAAGTTTCTCACGTGTCGCGAAAGGAGGAAAGGGGGTGGAAAGGGCGCCTCTGTGGTAACAAGGAACCCCCCGCGGACGAACTAATTTTCCCGGATGACTCGCGAGGCTGCGGCCCCGCGGGGGTCTGAAACAATGCGCGAGAAACGGCCCTTAAGACCCTATAAGACTTGCACGCCGCTTCTCGACTATTCGCTGAATCACCCTGCGCGTCTCGCGGGCCCAGCGATGTCTGTGAACCTATCGATGCCCTCCGGTTGCCATCTTCCACGTTCCCGATGCTAACCTGGGCGTCCGGAACGAAATTTAGGCGTAACAAATAAATTCGAAACGTTTCCGTATGAATAACGTCGCGAGAAGTGTCTATAATCGTGGTGACTTTGATAAAAATAGATTTGGGATCTGACGTTAGCGACGTTAGTGACTTTTTCTATTTACGTCATGTTATATTTCTGTACGAGAAACGAGAAAGTTGGATTTAGTTTTGACTTCTCTCTGAGATGTCTAGGGACTTTCTATTTACCCCAAATTCCAAACTTCTACGAAATACGTAATCTTGCGTGACAACGAAATAACAAATTTTTGTATCAGAAGCTAGATAGTTATATTTATATTCGCTTTGTCCCTAGAATTTCTGGGAACTTTCTGTTTACCCCAATTTTTTTACTTCTAGAGAATACGTAATAATATATAGAAACAAAATATTATATTTTTAAATAAAAAGATTAGATACTTATATTTATGTTCGTTTTATCCCTAGAATATCTGGAAACCTCCTATTTCCCCCAAATTGTTTACTTCCAAAGTATAGGTAATATAACATGACAATAAAATATTAGATTTTTACATAAAAAGCTAGATAGTTATATTTATTTTTTCCTTGTCCCTAAGATATCTAGGAACTACCTATTTATCCTAAATTTTTTACTTTCAGAAATAAGTAATACTATGTAAAAACAAAATATTAAATTTTTGTATGAAAAGCTAGATACTTATATTTATATTCGCTTTGTCCCTAGAATATCTGGGAACTTTCTATTTACCCCAAACTTTTTACTCCTAAAAGACGCCTAATATTACACGACAACAAGATACCAAATTTTTCTTTAAAAAGTTAGATTGTTTTATTTATTTTTGCTTGGTCCCTAGAACATCTAGGAATTTTCTAGTTACCCCAAACTTTTTACTCCTAGAGATAACGTAATAATACACATTTATTGTATACGAGAAACGATATAGTTATGTATATTTCTACCTAAACTCCAGGATATCTAGGGATTTTCTATCTAATCCAGATTTTCACTGAAAATTACAATCGATGCAAGAGGATAGAAATTGTTCGAGAGAAGTAGACTCGTAGCCATCGCTGCGCGAACGAAAAACACCTGCCCCATGTGGAGCGACGCATTGTCCTAATGGCCCGGCTTGTAATTACCATTGTCTCTGCGTGACCACCAGGAATCGACGATCGTATTATATCATCGCTGCTCGATTCTACCCGATCCCGCTATCTTATTTATAAACCAATTAACTATGCACACGAAAAATCCGTCTACCCTTTGTTTCCACTTATCGTAGAGCAGCGAGAGGATTGTTCGTGCCGCGTGGGCCAAACGGCCACGGATACGCAACAGATGGTGTCGTTAGAGGCCAGAAACCCGATATCGCGGCCCGTTCAACGAGAGGCGCGCGTCTGACGGGCATTCTCGTCACGTAGGACGCGTATACGCGCCTCCTAATCGCGAATAGAAATCTAGCCGGTCCATCGAGAGCTCGCTTTCGCCGAAACCGGGCGCCCAGAGAGATCCAACCTGGTCCCGGTTCATCCGTGAGACTCGGAAACCGGAATGCACCGTGGTCATAGACGGAAACTCGCGTTCCGTGACAGAAACGAGTCACGGACAACGAAAATCGAAGAAAATGGCATCAGTCACGAATAACGGAGACGAAATAAAATCGCGCGAATGACGGGATAACAGGGACAGGAAAAATGGCACCAGTCACGAATCACCGAAACGGAGGAAAATGACATCAGTCACGGATGACGAAATGGAGATTATCGCGTGTGTCACGGATGACGAAAATAAAAAAAAGAAAAAATGGCACGAGTCACAAATAAAAATAAGAAAAATGGCACTCGTTCGTCGAAAAATCCCTAGAACCCTACATCAATCACCCAAGTTCCAATAGACATCCAAGTCGACGAGGGAAATCATAATACGAAAGTTGGAAAGGATATGAAAGAGAAAAACGATGCTGCATCAAACTGCATGGATCCTGGAGTACCTCGAAGCTTAATTGGAAAACAAAAATGGCGCGAGTGACGAACAAGAAAAATAGGAAAAATGGCACTCTTTCGTCGAAAAATCCCTAGAATTCTATATCAATGGCCCAAATTTCAATAGATATCAAAGGCAACGAGGGAAATCATCATGGGAAAGTTAAAATGGAACTGAAAGAGCGAAACGATGCTGCATCAGATTGTGCGGGTCCTGGAGTACCACGGGGCCTAATTAGAAAAAGAAAATGGCACGAATCACGAACAATAAAAACGGGAAAAGTGGCGCGAGTCACGAACAATAAAAACGGGAAAAATGGCGGGAGTCACGAACAATGAAAACGGGATAAGTGGCACTCGTTCGCCGAAAAATCCCTAGAACTCAACATCGATCACTTAAGTTCCAATACACATCAAAGTCGAGGAGGAAAATCATCATGCGAATGTTAAAAAGGTAGTGAAAGAGCGAAACGATGCTGCATCAGATTGCGTGGGTCTTGGAGTACCACGGGGCCCGAATTTCCACATCTCCAGCAGGGATCAGGTTCTCGAGAACGGCCCATGAGCAGCGCGTGCCATTTTTCGTCCACTTTCCTCGCGCTCCTTATTCGTGCGGCGTTTATCGCGCAGCGGGCAAATTTTTTCAGCAGGTACCCCGTGAGGAGAGGGGGGCGGACGTTAGGATTATACAGGAAAGGGGGAAGAACGAAGCTTGGACGAGCACGGTCACAGGCACAGACGCACGGTTTACATTCGTGGCCGGTCGCTTGGTCTTTTTCGTTCCCCGTTCTGGCCCCTTCTCGGAAGCTACGGAGATTTTGACGATAACAGGGTGGATCCAGCAGCGGCCTCTCGCCCCGTCACCGATCCATAAATCCAACAATTTGTCCGGCCCGTCCACGGTGTTTTGATCTCGCCCGAACCCCGTACACCAGCCTCCCCCCACCCGTCTTCCGTTTTTGCATAATTATGCCGGATACAGAGGCCGATATCCGCTCGCTCTTCCTCCCTCGTTCGATTTTTGGCACCATCGAATCTTAACCAGAGCTCGGAGCAGCTGGAAATTAAGCTGGAGAGGGTA
>NW_016908595.1:157601-165008 GCF_001483705.2 Eufriesea mexicana | reverse complement strand
CGGGCAAGGCACGCTGTTGCCCGGGTTATAAAGCGGTTCACCAAAATGGCGCCGCGGCCAAAATGGGCCCCGGCAACTGGCACGGCCGCGGTCCCTTTGTGATGCCTGCCTCGCGAGGAATTCCACCGCCGAAAAGCTACTCATAGAGGCCTGCTGACCAGCTCTCTACGCGCATACAGTCGCGGCTGAAAGTATGTTAACGAGCACCGTGGACCATTCCCGGCTCCGTCCTCTAACTCACGGCATCAACCACGGGGGAATTATTAATCGTCGGAACACGATCGTAACTAAACGTTCGAACCTTCTAGAACCTGCCAGTGTCTGTACCCGCTGGTTAAACGGGTAAATAGGATCTACTACGTGGCTGACGGTGATATAAAAATGGTGAAAAAGATTCGGGGAGCAAAGAGAAGGTCTAGAGTTTCACCGGGCGTCCGGGGGGAGACTGGCGAATCGAAAATGGGTTTTTTCGGGTGGAGACGGGTAAGATGGCTCGAATACTTTCCAGCAGGACTGTATGGCCGTTCGTGGCGTGTTTTATTGGAAGGATCCGCGACATAGTCGGCGCGTTTTGACGGGCCCCCGCGGATCGCATACGAAATCAGCGTGGATCGCTTTACCCCTGGCCCCGAGGTTTATCGCTTGGAGAACACGCGTCGACGACCGTGCAAATTATGTCCAGCCTCTCGTCTAACCTCCAACCCCGGGATGTTCGATGCTCGCCGGTTGGAAAGGGAGAAAATTCGCCGCGATGGCAGCGACGGTTCACCGAAAGCTCGAGCCCGATGGACTGGCCGATCTATAAAACGAACGTGTATTATTCAGGCGGGCGGCGTGGCCTTGGGAAAGGCTGGCCGGCGATAATGCGCGTTAACGACTTTATCGCGTTCTAAACGGGCTTGCAAGCTCGCGGCCCTGCAAGCAAACGAGGAAGGAATTATCGATCGTCCGGCGGCCGGGGCACCGATGCCGGCCGCGATAAATCTTCATAGTTCCTTCTGACACGTTTCACGTGACCGTTTCGCGTTATCTTTCCCCGCATGAAATATGTCGGAAACGCTTTTCTTTCGCCTCGAATATCGCAAGCTCACGCTCCAACCGACGCATCGCGGAGCCTCGCTGTGGATTAAAAGGAAAATTCTAACGCCGCCATTTTGCCCTTCGATAACGGAACGATCGATGGTAAGTCGTTGAAAGATCCTCGGTCTCTGCTTTTCTATTTCTAGATGTAGAATGGACATTCGTCTGCGTCGCGATTCGAATTGAGGTATCGGAGAGTCTTTTTACACGAATTCGGTGAAATTTTCACGACGCCATTTTGATTTCGGTAAGGGTATACGGATAGTAAATTGCTGGAAGATCCGGAGACTATTTTTCCATTTTTCCTCTCTTTCCAAATGCAAAGTGGACTGATTTCTAAGTTTTAATTGAAACCCTAGGGATTTATAGGAAAATTCCCACGCCGCCATTTTGATTTCCGTAAGGAAATATGGATGGTAAATTACTGGAAGATTCAGGATATCCTTTTCCCCTTTTCCTCTCTTCTTAAATGCAAAGTAGACCGACTTCTAAGTTTTAATTGAAACCCTAGGGATTTATAGGAAAATCCTCACGCCGCCATTTTGGTTTCAGTAGGAACATATGGATAGTAAATTACTGGAAGATCCTGAGACGTTCGTTTTCCTTTTTCCTCTCTTTTTAAATGCAAAGTGGACTGACTTCTAAGCTTTAGTCGAAACCCTAGGGATTTATAGGAAAATTCTCACGCCGCCATTTTGGTTTCAGTAAGGGAATATGGATGGTAAATTACTGATAGATTCTGGGATATTGTATTTCTTCCTTTTCTCTTTTTAAGCCTAAAGTGGACCAGCATCTAAGCTTTAATTGAAACCCTATGGATTAATAGGAATATTCTCACGCCGCCATTTTGGTTCCACTAGCGAACTGTTACGGCAAATTGCTGGAAAAACTCGGAATATTTTATTCTTATTTTATCATCTAATTTGCAACTGGTACTTTGTTTACTGCAGAACTCCACCGTGGATTGCACAGGAAACTCTAACACCGCCATTTTGACTTAGCAACAAACGATTAGTGATAAATAACTGGAAGATCTTGGAATATTCCTTTTTTAATATAAACATAATCTTATTATGGATTGAAAGGAAAGCCCTAATGCCGTCATTTTGTCCTTCGACAACGAACGATCGATAATAAGTAATCGAAACGTCTAGAAATATTAGGAATATCCTATCTTCCTTTTCATAAAATAAACCTTCATTTAATAATCATAAAATAATTTTTTAATTATCATTAATCAATCATTAATCATAAAATATACCTTCCATTAACGCTTTGGACTAAAAACAAAACCCTAACGCCGCCATTTTGTGTTTCCCATCTTATGATCGGCGATAAATGACTAAAAGCTCCCGCAATTAGAACCTACCAGTCACCGAGTCTCATTACCTCATTTAAAGTAAAACTCAGACACCGCCATTTTGTTTCCTGCAATGAACGATAAGAAATCCGAAATATCTTATTCTTTTTCTTCTTATCCGGCATGAAATGGATCTTCCTCTATGCTGCAATTGGATCCGACAGGGCAGACAGCGTGATAAATTTGACCAGCCGAAAATACCGAGAGGATACGCTGCCAGTAATTTAATAACTATCCTGTTTCCCCGCGAATTATGTCGACGCGGTGCCGCCAGATGGCGTGCATGAGAAGCACCATTGCAGAAAGTACCATTTTTCCGGATGATGTTGCCGAAGAAATTTTTAAGGCGTATAAAAAAGCGCAGGAGGTTGGCGAAGGCGAGAAGGTCGGTGGAGAGGGAATTTTATCGAGTCGCATTGGGAATCGGCCGGTTACAACACAAATTTCGCCGATTCGTATCCCGAAACGGCAACAAGGGAACGAACGGGGATAGGGCCGCGTGGTAGGAGCCGAGCGTTTAATATATAAATATGTAAATAATGCGCTGCCGCGAGTATCTCTCATGCAGCCGGGTTCAAGCCGGTGGCAGCTAACTTATGGCCAGGGACCAGGAAGACCGGCTTCAGTTTGCTCATCCATAATGGCGTTCCTCGCTGCGAATCTATCGTCACGTTTTAAACTTTCAGCGACGCGCCGCCTTCCGTTACGATCGGCAGAAAACGATAAAAACGAATTGGCTAAAAATCGCCCGAGCAGATCTCCGCGTTCTAAATGAAAAAGGGAGAAAAATAGTGATAAAAAAAAAGGAAAAGAAACGGTGTCGAAGGTGGTGGGGAGCTCGTTAGGATTGGAACTGGGGCGCTCGAGATAGCAACAAGTCGATTTTTCTAGTGGAAAGGGCTGCAAGCCTCGCGTGACCACGTTTCACCAGCCATGACCTGTTCTCGAAAAACGGTACGGAATTTTCGAATTTTCCTGCTTTTCCCCCTCCCCCTTTTTTTGTTGTAAATTGGTCGAGAATTCGAAGCTTTTGAAAACTCGCTACAAGATTCTACGAATTTGTGGAAATATCGTGAGATTCTATCTGTTGGGGTATTCGAAAATTCTTTTGCAATACGGTATTTTCGAATTTTTGTTTTTGTTTCCTTTCTTTTTTTCTTTTCTTTGTAGGAAACGAAGCTTTTGGAAACTCACCCCAAGAATCTGCGGATTCGTGTAAATACCGTGAAATTCTATCTATCGAGGTACTCAAAAATTCTTTCCCATTTTCAAAAGATTCGTGGAAATTTTAGAAATTGCTTTTCTGAAGAATCGAAACGTTCCAATTTCTTTTTTATTGCAAATCGACCGAAAATTCAAAGTTCTTTGTCTCGAGATAATGGCGGGAAATTTAAAATCCCATTTTGGAAAGTTTTGGACGTATCTCGAGTATCTTCGCAGAATCAAAAATTAAACTCATCAAAATATCTTGAGATTTTATCCTCAAGACAGTGGAAAATTTGATTTTCTAAAAGACCCACTTAAAGTCGAATGTTTGGTGCATAGTTCAAAGCATCTTCTTAAGGTTATGAAACAAAGTCTAAAGTCCAATTCTAGGAAATCTCTAACTCGTCCCAAGAATCCTTGTGTAAAAATCACGAGATTCAGTCTCAAAACATTCTCCTAAAGCACCAGGACTCTCAAACAGAAATTCAACATTCGACTTATTCCAAAATCCTAAAACGAAGCTTAAAATGCTTCGAGAAAAACCGAAACTCGTTTTAAATACCATACCAATCCAAGAAACTCGAAAAACCCACGCACCTCTGTCATCGAGATATATAATACAACGCGTGACGCCCGAAAACCATAAAACTAACCTCAAAATTCTGCGAAAAACCCGGAACTCGCGGTAAATATCGTACGGAACGAAAAATCTCGTAAAAGAGTCAATCGGAATGACGAAAAATCAGATTTCGGAGGGATTGACGTAAACTGGAGAGATGGCGAACACAAAAGATGTTCGTACGTCCCTGGAGAACACGAGGGAGCACCGCCATGGCGGTTCGACAATAGTTTGGCGAGCGGTGAAACAATTCCGAGAGGGCTGGCCGTCACAATAAAAGCCCTTCGACAGTGGATGTGACAAAAATGAATTGTTATATTGTTTTAACAAATGAAGGGAGCCCGGTCACCCCGTTGGGCCCTCACGGTCTGACTCCGTCTCCGCTCGGGGACCGTGCTGACTTTCTTTTTTCGCCTGTTTGCACAGCCCCACGGCGTATTATGTATCTGGACCCTCTCTTCTCCAGTCTCCCTCGCGGCTCTCCACCTCTGGCCCCCTCTTTCCACCCGTCGTCGTTCGGTCTGCGCCTCGGCTGGTTTTGCAGAGCGCGCGCGAAGCACGTGTTTTGCCAGTTCCTATTGTTTCCTGTATGATAAATGGGCCAGGGCCCGCCGTCCGCCTTGGACCGCCTCGTACACCGGCTCCTTTCTGCCCCCCGATCCCCCGATAGGTCCGCGGACACCCCTGGAATTTCGACTCGCGCGCGCAACCGATTTCCTTCCACTGCTACCGGTCACTTCGTTAATTCGAATTTTCGCCAATTCAGTGACGCGGCGACCACCAGTGGCACCCCGTCCCTCTCCCATCGGGGAAACACTCGCGAAGCGGATGTAAAATGTATTCCACAGGGGTTCGCGGTGGCAAGAAATCGAAAGCATCGAGGAGATCGAGTCGAATCCAGAGAGCAGAAAAATCCGGCACGTAACCGGCGACATTCTCGTATCGGCTCGATTATTTATCATCGTTTAATTCAATTAAAAATCCGCGCGTAAAAAGGGCCGAACCGGGCATTCCGGCAGTCGTAAAGGCGGCTCCCCTGTCCTGCCTCCTTTTTTATCCCTCTTCCCCCTGGTACATGGAGGAGCCAGCTTTTCGAATATGTATATATATGTGCGTGTATATATATATATGTACAATGTGGACAGTGCTGGCCTGGACTCGTTAGGTATTAATAAACTGGCTATGAACGCGATTAATTTAAACGAATCCTGCCGCCCTCCACCATCCGCGGAGATCTTCATTCCTATCGCTGTTCGAAACGCGATCGGTTGGACTGGTTTCACAAGGGTTGGATTAATTTATCATAAAAATCGCCGATGAGAACCGGGGTACCGGAGGACGCGTGTAATCGACTCGGTTGAGCCGTTTTCGGTACGCTGCTTTGCATACGCGCGCCATAAATCATCCGGCCGAAAATAGACGGAGCAATTAGACGGAGCGAGTAACCGTAAGGATTTCCATGAGATCCAGGAGGAAATCAATCACCGATCGATACCGTAGTGGACCTCAGAGATGGATAAACCCTCAACGGGTGGGATTAAAAAAGACGACGGGTGGAAAGTTGAAATTGATTGGCAGAGGAAAGGAGGTGGACGTACGAGCTGCAAATTATTACACCTTTTTCCCATGGGGCATCGACAGCGCGCAGCCAAGAGGAGTGAAGCCACGTATGGGCCACCCCTCTTCCTTTTCGCGAGCTCGGAGTCGCGCTGGATGCAGCAGGGGGTCCGTAAAGACTGGCCGCACACAGGCATAAACATACATAAACACCGTGGATATATATAAGTTGGTAGCTTCTGAAATCCGTGGCTGATCCGGGAGCGATAGTGTTGGGACGCCCAGCGGGCAGTCCCGGCTACCACGGCATCCAACGATCTATGGTCGTGACGAGAATCCAGCGACCATTACCGTCTCGTCGGATCCATGCCCTCCGTGAGGACTAATTTTTACCCATTACCCCATCCTCCGGTATCTTCCTCGCGATTCGGAATACGGATGGACTCCTTCATTTTCGTTCATGGCATTCCGATCGACGAGGTACATAGGTGTGGTCCGAAGGACCAAGCTATGTATGGCGTGCGAGAAAATTTCGGAAGCCAGGGACGATGATCTCGTTCTCTTCTCTCGATGAGACGTTCGAGAACCAACGACTTCGGGATTAGAGTATCGGTGGAAGATCGTCCGCAGGGGCAACGAGGGCCCCGGGCAGCTACCCTTGGTCCCGCTTATCTCAACAGCCAATCTTCCTCGAGAAAAATGTCTCTGACCGATAATCAAAAACGGTAGCCGTGTCTAGAGACATGTCCCTGGATTCTTTGGAGGAATGTCGAGACACGGTCAGTTAATATCGTTGAATTTGACGAAGAAAAGCCGCTGACCGTGGCGCGGATTCAGCCCACGTAGCAGGAGGAATGGATACTCGCCATAAAACAGGCTGTTATCGCGTCGTCATTGTCTTCCAGGTTTATCTGCCTCGCGGAAAGGATGCCAGCAGGTCGTCCAGCCCTCTTTTCCAGCCTTTCAGACTCGCCGTTGTACCGTTATCGATAACGGCTACGTAAGGCCTCACGTTCCCTCGCCTCCGCGAGATATCCCAGGCTCCTCTGCGCGCGGAAATCTAGCGAAATCTTCATCGACGTTGTCCTATAACAGATGCAAAAAGAAAGGGAGGTTAGAACGAGGTCTGGGCCAGGTTTCCTGAAAGGCTGGCTGAAAGGCTCGTACGTAGGCATAAACGGAAGAGGAGTCGTGACGGAAGCTGACAGAAGCGTCGAAATGATTGGCAGCGGAGGCTGTCCGGGAACACGCGAGCCGGTGTCCAGGGCGAGGAAAAATGATCGAGCCCGCGGGGGTAATAGGATCCGCGGGCCCCGATCGGCGCAGTTAGACACGATAAATCCAGAGGGGAATTAATTGCCGTTTGGTGCTGTCGGGTCTGGGTCCGATCCGGGTCCCATGGCCGCGCAGCTCCTCACTGTCTCTGCCCGAGCCACCCTCCCTCTGCCGTTGCATCCTCTTCCAACAGCCTGGGTCCTCTCTCCATCCCGTCGCAGGCTCGCATTCTGCGTCCCTCGGTTGGTCCCTCCGTGGCCGCGACTGGTTGACATCCTACAAATAAAATCAGCTCCAGGAATGCCCGCGA
>NW_016908595.1:152368-157498 GCF_001483705.2 Eufriesea mexicana | reverse complement strand
GAATGCCCGCGACGACACGGGGCCTGTGGGACCTCTTCGAGCGTCCCTCCCCTCCCCCTCTGCCTCTTCTTCGTCTATCTCGGAAGTGAGCGGAGGGACGGAGACGGGGCACGGTAGGTCCCAGGTGGGACGAGGACAACCGGCCAGCCCCACGGTCCTCCGACGTAATATATGGTAGCCTTAAGACAACGGTTTGGTAGAGGCGAGCTATATACCTGCTGGCTGTCCCGTGGTATCCACCTTTACTCACACCGTGCTCGCGACTGTACGTGTGTCCCGCGTCCGCGGAGTGTGGGAGTCCGTTGGAAGCCTTCGACGTGCGTGCAGGCACCGATTCCCGCGCCACCTGGCCCCCGCAGGACCCTCTTCGGCTTTATTTAATTGTCGCTTAACTCGACCGTGTACCGGCTACATCGTCTCCCGACTCGCCGTACCCATTGGCCACCATCTTCCACACCCTCGGGACTTTCGGGCCCCGATCCGAGTGCTGCCTCGAGCTCGAGTAACCGGGGGTATGGGACAGCGGGGGTAGCTGGATGTAAATCTAGGTAATCGAGGACAAATAAATAGCCAGGGGCGGAGAAATTTCAGGGAACAATGGCCCTTGGTTCGCGAAAAGGAAGAATCGCAGGCGGAATGTTGTTCGCTGGCGGAGTTTGTCAGCGTGGAACGCGGCGGTGAATAGAGTCCAGCTCGTGGTTCACGCGCCACATTTGCCACTGGGGCATTGATTTACATGGAATCCCAGCGTCGATCCGATTTTCAACCGATCGCTAATTCTATCTGACTTATCCCCCACACAAAGAACCTCGTGCCTCGTACTCCCGGCAGGTTACCCTTTCCGTGAACGTAGGAGGCAAAAACTCCGTCATACCTGGTGCAGCCAATTATCATAAAACCCTCCAGAGCCGGACTACAAATTCCTGCCTTCGGGACCAACGTCAGCCCACTTGGTCCGACTTCATCCCTAAACCCCTTAGTCACAGATCGATCTTCCGCTATGGACACGCGCTAACGAACACGGTGGTCCCGGCGCTGATGCAACTAGGTAGCCCCGAATTTTCCGAAAACGACCAAGCACAATCGCAAGACGTACCCTAAACGTACACACTGAGGCCAATCGAGGGTAGACAAGTTGAACGACCGAAAGGCAGTCGATCGGCTTAACGCCAAGTCCTTTTCGATTCCCTTCAGCCATAGCCCGAGACAGGAAAGCTCTAAAGAGCGCGGCGGTCCGACCGATGCTTAAATCACTCCGGTCACTCAGCCTCGCGGCTCAGATTGATGTAAGGCCGTGTTTTACATTCAATTCAATTGGGCAAAAAACTGCGATCCGTTGCCGAGCCGCATTGTGCCGCAGCCCCTTTCGGGGGACCCCACGGTGCAACAGGTAAACCGCGCTCGTTAGAACTGTTCCTAAGGAACCGGTGACACGAAATTGTCATTATCTATCACACGGTGAAACGAGCCTGCCCTTCTTCCCTCCATCTCCCGTGACTTTCTTTTCGTGGCGGGATCCAGGCGATAAAGAGCCCCGGGCAGCTCGAGTGCGGCGAGGGGGGGCAGGTTTTATCCCTTCATCTTCGAAAACGGCACCGATGGTGGAAGAACACCCTGTTCCGTTCGTTTCGCCTTTTTTCCACCTCTTCTTTTCCTCTTCCTTTTTCTTTTCTCTTTTCCCCTCCTTCCCTCTCTCTCTCTCTCTCTCTCTTTCTCTCTTCGACTCTCTGCCTTTTTTGGTTTGTTCCAGCAGTCAGGGACTGCGCCGAGATACCGGCGTGGTATTTTGCTCCTATCGGGATCGAATCTACATAGGCGACATTATTCTCGACGACGTCGTTATTCGGTATGCGGGAATCCACGACGCCGCTTTTGACGTAAATTGCGAGGAGCGCCGGTCACGTTTCTGCTTTATTCCGCGGCCGTTCTTATTGCCAGCGAAGGACGTGCAGATATGTATTCCCCCGGTGTCGCGCGACAGCTATGCCCGACATACTTTCGGGAAACTCTTAATCATCTCTGGAAACCTGGCGTTTACCGAACGTCGTGTGCGACTCGGATATCGTGCGAGGTATATCCGTGTACTTTCCCGGCCTCTTATTTCAACCGGGGAAGATCCGTGGATCGCGATGAGATCTAATTACGTGGATTAGAACGCGGTTTCAAGAAATCGACGCGACGGGAGTCGCTTGTTCGCGGGTCGATCTCGAAGTTATCGCGTCGTAAATTATTGGAAGGCGTCAGTCAGTCTGGGCCCCGGGCCCGGATCGGATTCGACGACTGGGCTGACTCTGATTGGAAAAGAAGAAAGCGAGGAGGACACTAATTAGTGATTCCGAGAAAGGGGCCCGTTTCGGGCGGGGATCTGGTCCGTGGATCAAATCCACGGGGGAGATGGCTCGATAGATCGGAGGTGTGAAGGCTGCTGAAGAAGTGTAAGGCATTCGAGAAATTCGTTGAAGAAATCGATAAACCTTTCGATCTTCTCTCGTAAGGGAACGCCAGGCATTCCCTGAACTCTTCCAACCTGCAGCCTACGATCGGCCGCCGTTCTAGGGGGCAATGAATCCATAATTCTCCTCCTCCACGATCGGTATTAGAGATCCGTTGGTCGATTCAGTTAGCCAGGATTCGCGATGAAATCGTCAGGCAGCGCGTCAACGCCGGAGCCAAGGGTGCCCCGAGAAAGAGAGAGAGAGAGAGAGTAGGATCGTCTTGGACAAGGATTTTCAGGGAGAGGACGAGCCCGGCATGGGAATAAAACAAGGAGGACACTAATTAGCGATTCCGAGAACCGAGAACACGAACCGTGCCACGGCACACGGCCCTCCTCTCTGGCTCTACGGGGCCCATAACACGCCGTGTCGGATCCAGCTGGAACCCGTGGCGATGGGATGCACCGGGAGGGGACGAAAGGTCGAGGAGGCCGCTGGAGAAACCATCCGAAACATTCGGGCCAGCTTAGAGTGTCAACTGCTGGAATGCCTTACCCTTGACCCCTCTCCTCCGTCACGGCCGCTCGTTACTTTGTTTCCTCCTCGCGAGTCCATATTGTCATCGGCCGGATTTCTATCCCGAATTCCTCTCCGATCGCAGATAAACCACGGATCTTTGCTAGAATGCCGGTGACACGGAGCAAACTCGGGCTACTAATATTAGTAGTCTCGGTGATCCGTAGAACCGGGCACATCTTTTCTCCTCTTCTCCTTACTGCAACCATGGATTTTCCAGGGAGTAGGATTTGGTCAAGAGCATCGTCGGGATACGTTACTCCCTTGGACTCCATTTTCGAGCAGTTACACTGCATTTCCTAACACGGTTTCGGGCTACGTGTGTGGCGACAGTCTGCTCGCGACGTGGGTATTAGGATTCAACCTGGTAGGTGTGAAGGCCGTGAAAGCCACGACGCTTCGATTACAAATAAGGAAGCCATCAAGGGACCCGTCAGTCTAATCAAATCGGATCCCTTTCCTCTACCTATTCGCTTATATCGAAGAAAATACGAAAGGGGTCGGGATTCTTTGACCAAGACCGAAGGACCCGGGTGCAGGTTGCTCTAATCGCGGAAGGAAAAGAGATCCGTGTGAAACGTTTCGAGTAATAGTGTTATCAGACGCGAGCCGTGTAGGACACGATGTGTTTCTGATACCAGGACCGAGCTACCTGAGCCGTTCGGTCCAGAGAAGTCCTCGAGCCACTGACCACACCGAACAAACGCGAAATGGAACCATCGAGATAGCCTTAAACGGTCCAACCGTGGATAACGTCTTTTTATCGAATGGGTCGAGCGATCAAACGAATGACAAATTTTCGGGGAATTATCAAACGATACGTGACAACGCGTGTAGAGTCGAATATCAGTTTCGAGTGTCCAGGAAGAATGGTAACTTGGTGAGAGACGAGGTAGAGGTTGGTTCGCGGATTTCTCTATGACGGAGTGTCGGATGGACTCCGGAGTGCGAATGGAACCTACTAAATTCGAAATCCCGAACGAGCCTCGGAGCGAAACTATTGACCAGCCTCGAAACGAGCAGGCAAACACGGGGATCGTTTCGTTTAATTAAGACTTGTTTTTATTTCTGGTAAACTCGTCCGGGTATTTTAGGAAGCTTCCACTGGAGTTTCGATTAATTTATCGTCCTGGCTGGCCATGGATTCGCCTGGGCAGTTAAAATCGTGGAAAACCGCTGGAAATGGTCCCCTCGCGATTTTATTATTCCGGTCGAACGACCGTGTAAAATGTGTCGTCGACAGTGAGCCACTTTGAAATTTATATATATATATATATACTTCTCCTGGTCTTTCCTTTCTTTTATTAATGTCTTCCGAGAAAAAGATGCGCGCGGGCAAGCAAGAAAAATGGTCCTTTCGTTTCAGCGCGATTTTTCCCATGCAGCCAGGCCGCGTAATGGCAAGGTGGCGTTTCTATTTATCGTTTAATGCCCCGAGTGCACTCTCTTGTTAATAATAATTCCGCGGCGAACAGGTTGCACCGCTTACGACGTATATAAAAGGGAACTACCGGATTAATAATCACCGATAAGCCTGCCAGGCAATAGTTGCGCGCTCGCCTTAATATCCCGTTGCGAAAAGCTCTTCAACCTGGGTAATTAAACTTTTAGCCATCTGCTGCGACCGACGTACCATTCAACCGTCTCGGCGAAAAAAATAAATGGTCAAGGATGAGGACCTGAAAGGATAAAACGTCGTCGATCGAAAATTTTAATGAGAGGAGAGAAAAAGAGAAAGAAGAAATGGGGAGGGGGCGCAAAGAGGGGGGCCATTTTGCGACCGTTAAGAAAATCATGGCGTCGCGTGGAAGAAAGATCGAAAGGTAACAGGGACAAGCGCGAAACAATATCTATCCGCGCCTGGCTGGCTAGTTGGATGTGAAATACGCGGTGGAATATCGAAACAAAAGGAGAAAAGCGAGGGTAGGGGAGCCATAGAGGGTGGCGGGTAGCCCCGATTCTGGGAAACGTGTCCTGCCAGGTTGTTAGGTGTCCCCAACAGTTCTCTAATATATGACTGGCACTCTGTACCCTTTTTCGAGGGAGTAGGATGAGGACTACGCAGACCCAAAGCGTCTGGGCCCGTAGCTTAGAATGCTTACCTGCTCTCTCTCTTTCC
>NW_016908595.1:145183-152235 GCF_001483705.2 Eufriesea mexicana | reverse complement strand
CTTTCCCTTTCCACGACAGAGGAGAGCAGTCGTTCTCGAAGCTGATCGACGCATCCTCGACGAGTATTACGCCATAATTAATGATCCTCCCGCGGCAGAGGTCTATTAGCGATCGATCGATTTGATCGAATAAGCGATGCTTCCTGCTAGAGTCGAAAAATAATGGAAGAAAAGGAACGAGCTCCGTCTGATTTATACCGACGAGGAGCCCTTCATTGATTTCCCTCGAATAAATTACCCGGCTAATTTACATCGAGATTACGTGTACAGAGAGCTGACCGCGATTATAACGATCATTTTCTAAAACGCACGGACAGATTCAGGACGGAAATTACTCGTAGAGGAAGTCCTCTTACCGCGTATGGAGCACAGAGATTCCAGGGCAAATGAAGAAACGGTAAATCGATCGATCATCCCCGGAATCGATCAGACCCGGGACACTCGAAGGCCTGATGATGTCTAGTCACAACACCATTGTTTCAATGACCCGCTGCCCCGCCCGGTAGGTGGCAGCCAGACTTCACATACTAATGAGCCGACCAGTTTCGAGCATCATCAACGCAGCGCGATGAGAGATGAGGTGTTGAGACCAGCCAGCCATTTAATGCGGTTACGCTGCTTCTAGCCCGTTATCTCCCGTTTACTCGTCGATTCAGGACCATAAAAATCACCAACGGCGAGCAATTAGTACCACCGATGGATCATCAGACTCTCCACCAGCTGTAACCCGCAACCAGCCGAACCTGAAATACACCACGAAAATTCAGTTACTCTCGAAGTCTAAAATTCGAATCTTAAAATCGATACTAACCTCGGAAGACAAAACATTCGAGAATCCGAATTCGAATTCCAAAGCCAACCGTTAACGTCAAACGATGGTACCTTCATGGGGACGTGTCTCGGAGAATTAACAGTCATATCCCAAATTCGACCTCGAAACTGGAGCCTTGAGAAGTAGGAAATACGAGGACACGTCTTCAGTGATGCTGTCCAAGTTACCCTGAATGGTAGGAAATCCGATGTCGCTCTCGAGGGCCTCGGGAACGAGCCGATGCGAAGGAAGGTTATGGAAATCGGTGACGTGCGTCGAGATCGGCCGTGAATGAGGCGCTAACGACCGGTGATTACCGGCGTGAATCCGTGGCAACACGCGTAAAAGCGGTTACGGACCCAGGACTGGGGCCGGAACCTGCGTGTGGCGGCAAATAATCAGCCGTGTAGGTGAGGATGTCCATCAATCCCGGAGCGCGGGACCTCCCGCGACGTTTCTCATCTTCTCGCCGAGCGACGTCTCTCCCCGACAGCGTCCTCCTCCTCGAGGGACTTTGGCCACGCTTCGGGAGAGCCGGTGCAAGATTGATGCGCCAGCGTAACGGCGTTTTTCGACCGTTTCGTGCCACCCTCCCCTCACCCTGTATCTCCACCATCGCCTCCTCTCTTCGATGCTGCTTACAGGCTACGCGATTGCTGGGGTACCTCATGCGAGTAAGGAAATTGGATCGTTTGGTGGGAAGAATTTTATAAAACCCGATATACATATTCCTCTATCCCCATATGTGTTTCTAAATAGGATGAGCAAAAGAGACTCGACCCCGGAATATCGATTATTCCGTGATACGAGATAAGGAGATGTTAAAACAAAGTAGCAGGATATTTCAAAAACCGAATCTCGTGATCCGATATGGAATTATCTTGGTACAGAAATCGGAACGAGATTACAATTTCCGTGGCCAAATACGAAAGATAGGTCTGGCCAAACAGACGGTCCGGAGGAAGAGTAGAGGCGTATCGAGATTATCGCCGGTCAATCCGACGCGGCTGTAAAAGTGAAATTACACCGGCGGTAAAGTCGCTGGGAGAGAGGTCGTTGGAGAGGGGAAGAAGCAGAACGGGCATAATGCGGGCCTGAAAGTAGACAATGGACACTTACGGGGCCGAGAATGCGATAACTTTATACGCGATCGGGGTTTCGCTCGACCGGGGTAGAGGGAGCCGTAGAGGAGGCGTGGAGGATCACGATTTACCCATACAAAATCGCGGCACGTATGCCGCGCCAGTAATCAAACCCATAAATCCGAGGCATAAGCAACCTCTGACACAGATTCTCTCTCTCTCAGCTCTTTATCTGTTCGGCGCTGGCCCGCCGGTGGCTTGGCCGATCGTCGCCGATAAACGCCGCTCGTTCGCACTCGATTTCCTTGTAATTATCGCTTCGGTGCTCGGTGGACGGTGCTCGAGTTCCCGGGCTCGCCGTTTCTGACGATTCAATCGCTCTACCGATAATATTCCATAGCGAGACGTGGCAGCGATCTTTTTCGCAGGAATCTCCCAGAGCCTTTCATCCTTCCAACCTGGAATAATTAAAGAGATAGAGAGAGAGAGAGAGAGAGAGAGAGAGAGAGAGAGAGAAAAAGGAGAGCTGGCAGGAAATTGCAGAAGCCACGGAGGCACCCCGGGGGTGAGAAACGCGACGTGGGGTGCACGTTGCATCCTTGTGCATCATGCTCGAGACGAGTGGAGTGTGGCAGTGCATGTGCAGGCCGCGTGGTTGGGCGTGGTGATGCACGACCGCCTATCGAACTGCTCTATCGATAATAAATCTGCTGCTCAACTAGAATCTGCCTCGAGTTATGCGCGAATAACCACGGATCCGAGCCGTCGAAAAACTTCCATGCCGCTGAAACGCTACGAGAGAACTCTTTCGAAGGACGAGTTACGAGCCTGCCAGGACTCGTCCCTCCAGAGGGGAAGTCCTTAGGATAAAACTATTTATAGAGGCTCATATCAATAATATCTTCTTATTCGGAGGTTTCTACCAGTTTAGTGGCTTGAACGATTTATTCCTTCCGTCTGTAGATTTTCGTCCGTGAGCGGTTAGAACTCGTGAATCACTATAGGGCGGTCGAGAGTTTAGATAGAGACTGCTGCTACCATCTATCGCGCGACGCGGAAACCTGTTCCAACGGCGTGTTCCTATGAAACGTCAATTTTTAATAAACCAAACTTACCAGTGAATCCGAACCGCGGTAAACTCCAGATTTTGACTACTCTGTTCTCTGTGTCGTTTGCTTTGCCATCATCTACAACAGACGAGGTGTAGAAAATTCATTAATACGACTGCCGATTTCACGGGACGAAATTCAATGTTTGAGTCTGATTATTCCATAGTTACATGCTGGACAGGCGATTCATCGATTTGGGCAATTAAAAAGCGGGGTGGCAAGAAGGCTGGCTGGTGGATTTGTCATTGATTCCTGGCAGGTCTCGAGCCAGGGTAGCACACCAGTTAGGAAGTGGCCGAAGCGTTTGCCAGGACATCAATACTTCCACGCCGCGGCCATGAACCGGCACATTATTCGTCGATAATGTCCCAGGTCCCACAATAGGGGGATCGTAGTAAAAGATAAATTCTTCTGCAACTATCTTATGCAACAATATCTGAATCCTGCAAAAATAACAAATACAATTTTCTCTCTTCGACCCGAAAGAATCCACGCTTAATGATAAAACGATACAGAACGCAGCCCGAAATTTAGAGAGAATCAGATCCACGCTTTTAGTACGTTATTCTAGCATTACCCTATAATTTAACCGTTTCCCGAAAACACAATTCCCCCGTGCTGAAAGCGATACAATTACAAGTGGTGACGGAAACGAAGAATCGCGTAGATTTTCTATAACAGAGTAAAACGAAGCGACTAAGGGTAGGATGCGGTGTGTTCCGGTAGCATGGGCCACTTCCGTCTCAATATTGCCCGGGCCGAGATTGCCGGTGGCCGTTTATCGCGGCAATTTGCGGGACAGTTCGTAAGAAACTTCGGGCGATTGTCCCGCGGGCATTAATTGTCTACATTATACAGCGCTGTGCGCAACGCGAAGGAAATCGAGCGTGACGATCAACAGAGACGATCTGCTCGCGTTCGCGTACCACGCATAACTACGAAGATACGAGAAGAAAATAATTTGGCGCGGTACTCGGGGATATATCGCGAAGTTGAAGGCGAAGGTCTCCTCGGGAGATATAGCTCGTACAGTCTCTCGACTTATTCGAAATCGAGATCGACAAATTTATGTCGCTTAATTGCCGGCTTGGTTGGAATATCAAGTCGAAAACTATCTTTGAGATATCCTTGGATTTCCTTACGTGTGATTGTTCCTTCCACGACTGGATTACCGACCTGTAATGCGAGCATAAGTATAGCACGTGTATCTAATAATAATTAAAACGTTGTCATGGAAACAATTGGGTATATATACTTACATTTTCATCTTTGACAAGTCACTGCTAATTTTGTCTTTAATAGTTGCACGTCTACGGTAACTATGAGAGCCAATGATATCGACTGGTTCGATAAGCCTGAAATCAAAGGGATAAGTAAGATCTCTGTTTTGGTTGAGGCAAACGAGAGGAGAAAGAGGGGATAAATATGAAATAACAGAAAAAGAGGGGGCAAGGGAAAAAATGAGGCAAAACTGTATCGAAGATAATGAGGGGGTAGGCATGTACCGGTGATCGGGTCCATTCACCGGAGAAGAGGAATAACACGAAGGGCAACTATTATAGACGTGGCTGAGAGTAAAGAGAAAAAGCTCTCGTGCAAAGAAAAACTCGAGCTCGATCTGATTTCAAGAATATTTCACGATCTCTCGGAACAGCATGTAAGAGACGATCTCCAAGAAGTTTAGTCACCCTTCGGGAAAAGCTAGTGGACGAGGCAAAAGAAGCAGGAACAGCGTACGGAAAGAAATTCCTAGCGAAACGATCGAAGGCTCCTAATGGTCGCGGATAACTCCTAAAATTGCACGATCCACGGCTACGAAAGTCGTGGTTTCTCTTCTATCTTTGTGGGTATACTTGAACGATCGGCTCCAGCGCGGAGCCAATAAATTTTTCACGTAACCTGTACCAATAAAATGAGATAGCGGGAGTAGAGAGAGGGAGGCATCGACGCGATCCTGAAACAACTATACTTATCGAGGATCGTGCCTCGCAGGGTCTGATGGAACCCCGCGTTTTCAGTCCCGCTTCTGTAATTACTATCCTCCTCTCGCGTATATAGCATCGTTGCCTCTTTACTCCGGTTCGTGCCAAAAACGACAACCTTGCCCTTCGTTTCCCGGCCTGCTCTCAGCCATGTCAATGCCTAATCGAACTGGAACCTACTCGAAACCACCTTTCGTATCCACTCCATGTCGTCAGTCATTCACTCCTCGTACTTCTTTTAGTATCGCTTGTCCCGTGATTCGTATCGATCCGAACGTGAATTTCGGGACACCTGAAATCATAAATTACATTAACACCGTATTAATCGTAGAATGTTAACCTCTACGACACGGAGCCATTACTTACCATGTGATACCGATAACAACGGCCACCGAAATTGAGAATTCCTGTACCCGACTAATTACACTGTCATACAAGCGAAACCTAACCTGTAGAAAGAAATATGAAAGGGATGGGGGCTCGCAGCTTCTCGTCCGTACGCGCTTCTTTTTCCGCTGGAATTGTCGCTGCGCGCCCTGGCGGTCGGTTCGAGCAACGATCACGATAAAAGCATCGGACAATAATAAACAATGCGTGAAACGACAAGTACAGCCGGGGCATTCCGCGAGATGGTATCGCAGCGCGGCGCGCTAGCCGGCGGAGAGCGCAATCAATCATTCGAACCGGATAAAATATAAAATACGCTGCCACGGAACGACGACGGCGTACGCGACGCCCGGTGGCGATGTGTGCTCGCCGTTTTATTTATTTGCACGGTCATGCAAGTTCCGCGGAATTAACGTATTTTTTGCACGCGACCAGGCCACCAGGATGACGGGTCGATCCGCGACCTGAGCTTTTATTATCGCCGGGCTTAATGGAGGTTTCGCGCGCGACTACCGTCCCCCCCCCCCACCCTTTCCTCCTAAACGTTCTGATCCTTTTATCAGTTTTCTTTGAATAATCCTGGACATAGGTAAGACTAACGAGACCTAACCGCGTGTAACGTTTGCAATTTTCCAGGAGACTCGTTCGCGTTATCGACGTACGATACAATTCTTTGGACCCTCCGTATGATTAACAGTATTACACGAGGATCAACATAATTATGATACGCGTGATATGTAACATGGAGAGTACTATAAGATCGAAGATGAAGGGCAAAGAGACGAAGAGAGGGGTAGGTTCAAGGGCGGAAAAGGGAGATCTCCTGGTTCGAAATATTCGTGGAGCATAATGACGACTGGCGAGTGCATCGTGATGGATGGTACTCAGTGTATCTTGTATCGCGCTATCGCGGCTACCACTTGCTTATTAAACTGTTCGGTATTCCCCGGTGGACGGGCGCAACAAGCCGACGCGAGGCCAGCCATGAACAACACGAGTTTCCAAGGGGAAGACGCGGAGGAAGATCGATGCTTGTCCCGGCTCGGACCGAAACTTTTAATAAATGTCATCTGCTACCGAGGTAGCAGTCTCCTCTGACTCGTTATAAATCGCTACCGTGCGCTGCTCCGCTGTTTAAGGGCCGAAAATTATCTGATTCCCTGGAACCGTCGACGAGCCTGCAGCTACGACATCTACTGTTAAACTTTATACATAGTTTCCTTTTGTCTCTTCGTGACCCAAACTTCCTACGATCCTCGAGCAGCGAAAGAGACGTGATACGAGAGAGCAGTTATATAAATAAAGTTTACATTTAACGATATTCCTGAGATACCTTCGAAATTCGTATCTCGGCTTTTACGCTGAAGTCCTGCGATCAACAGAGTAGAAGCAAAGTCGGAACTAATCGCCCTGCTTTACCATTGCAAATAATTTCAATGGAACGCAAACGATCGTTGCAGACAGAGAAGAAAAGGGAAAAGAAGAAATACGGAACGAGCTGCGCGAGAATCGACCGATAGTTTTCTGTGGACACCCGGTACGAAACGGATGATTGCGCCTCGCGAACGCAACAGATCGCTACGTTATTATTTTCGCCAGTTATCGAATTAGATGTTGGCTTAACGGCTACGTACGGCACGGTCTCCATCCAGCCGTTTCATAGGCGTACATACACCGCTCT
>NW_016908595.1:25025-144956 GCF_001483705.2 Eufriesea mexicana | reverse complement strand
CCGCTCTTCTTTATCGTGTGATAGTAACAAGAGCATCAAACTTTAGAGATCTACTTAATTCAATTCCCCGACGGTTCGCCTCGACTATTTTTCTCTAATCCGATAGCTGAATCTAAGGATGTTCTTCCTGGATCGAAAGATGTTGGATCAACGGGTCGAAGATCTATTCAGACCGTTTGGAAAGTCCTTGTTAATCCCCGAAATTGCACTCGATTGCTTCCCCTTTATTTTCGCTGCATTCGTGTTCCTTGGTCTACGGATAAAGAACGATCTTGGGACACAATTAAGATTACTAACGAAGACGGCGGAAAATATAAATAGAACGGGATGAATCGGTGATCCTTTCCTATCCAACGGGCAGAAATTCATCAATCGGGCGTGATCTACTGCCGGAAGGAAAGGTAGGAACCTATGATCGCAACTCGTGCTCACGGCGGACTTTAACATCGACTCGACGCGGCTCAATTTCCTGCGAGAGTTGTAAATTATGCCGATTCCAGATCGCACCATGGATGACGCCCATGGGTTCCTCTTCTCGACTCTCCTTTTCTCTCCTCCTTTCGTGCTCCACCCCTCCTCCTCCCTGCCGTTACACAGGATCGTCCTTTCCTTCTCCACACGCTTCTTTCTCTGTCATTCCGTCGTCCCAGAATCTTTCCACCAACTATCCTTCCCTCTCGTTCCCTCTCTGTCCCTCCTTATGATTCCCTTCGATGGCTTCAAGTACGAAGATAGGGGCATCCCCGAGATTACGGCTCACTCGTTACTACCTACAACGTACTTACGTTACTTTTAGAACTGCTTATTACTGTGATTACCGGCGCATAATGCGACGACCGAGCGTTCTACAATTTATTATTGAATTGCTATAATACGGGCTACGTTACTGTGTGTACACGCCGTGGAAAACGTACGGGCTGCGAAATCTTCGCTCGATAACCAGCCTGTCCCGGCTAAAAAGAGAGGAAAAGGTGCCCTGTGATAGAGAAACACGCGAAAACTCCGCTTCCTCCTTCTACCCATCGACATTTTTGCCTCGTACGAAGATCCAACCGGGTTAAACAACCGGAGGATAGAAACTAAACGAGACGACGGTCCGCGACATGGAGAGATTCGATAACCGAAAAGCAGTCGATGTCTCCATTAACATTTTTCCATCGAACGGCTCGGCTAAATCGCGAATTTAACGCGGCACTCGACTATCTCGACATTCTACGAGGTCACCGCGTATGGTCCTGACCATTAGCGCAGCTGGCCGAGTGTACCCCATGAGAAAAACGTTCGTCCGGCTATAGTATATAACTAGCAGATCGTTCGACGCGCCGGATTTTTCCTTTTCCGTCCACATGAAATGCGGAAGAGGATGCCCAAGGCGGTTTCGATCCACGCGCGCACGCGCGCGCGCGCTCGCTGTTTGCCCCCGGTCAAATCACCGGTCTCAGCCTCCTCTATCCCTCTATTTCGACGCTATTCATTGTTGCGTTCGTGCGTGATTGGACGAGCTTCAAGCGGTCGCAGCGAAATAACACATTTAAAAGGGAAGCCGGACCACGCACCATTTCTAGAGCGGGTAATTCTGTCCCGATAACGTTACACGTTGCCCAGTAATGCGTACTTGCCCGATCGACGAGGCATTAACATATCTGGTTACCCTTTCCTCGCGTGAAAATACTTCGTGGTACCTGTTGTTGGTTTTTCAATCTTTTTTGGGGATGATTTCACATGGTCCTCAAACGCCAGGATATTAGTTCATATCTGCTTCTGGTTCAAGGGACAGATATAGTTTTATATTGAGAACTTCGTAGTTCAAACTGTATCTAAAAATTGACATCCTCAAATTTCTAATTCGTTTTTATAAAAATTCTAGGTAGTTTAAACATATTCTTAATTTGATAATACCTTGGAATATCTGTTTTGTATTTCGTACATTTATTTGTTTATTATTCTTCCTACTGCTATCATCTCCTGATCACACATAATATCGTACTCACGTATATCCTTTTGGTATCCTTGTACTATATATTTTCTAATGCAACACCTTTTCCTATTGGCATTCTTCATATATTGCTATTTTAAGCTTTTAATTTGACACTCGCTTCGTTTTAATTATTAGAATTTCTTGTTTCGTGTTTCCTAAATCGTCTTTTATTTCCTATCATCAACGCATTTACGACAAAAACTGAAAAAGAACATCGTAAGAAAATGCGCGGAACACTCTTTACAGTAATCATTAAATGCCTCCATAATTTTGATCAAAGTGATGTTATTGAAGAAGACTATATATAGACATCATTAGTCGATAATTGATTAATAAATAAATAGGTGTAACACGAAATTCGTCGAGGTACGGAAAACGTAGAAAATTAATTAACCTTATCACTCATCTTTCCATGAATTCCAGCAAGTGATAACTTAACCTAGAGGAGCACCCATTATCGGTCAAGTTCTACGAGATATTTTCACACTTTATTTAACTATCCCTTGATCCGATATATAACTAAGTATATAGCATGTATAGTAATAAAATGTTAATTGATTTTACATCCAGACAAACATGTATCATTTGCATTAATCATTGTAAATCATCTTATTGCACTTATCTCTCTAGTATTATGCAAATGTTTAATGACGTAATATATATGTCTATCGACAGGGAGTTAAAGATTGCACATAACACTGATATAATTTCCAATTTTATTGAGCAAATTGACCGCGATCTGAAAAGATAATGTTTCAGAGTATACTAACCAACGCGTAAAATGCACTTCGAATTTAGCTCTTATTGTAAAGAATGAAATGTTACAAATAAATCTAACTGTAATGCTGAATCCACAATGGTCAAAACTGTACGCCAGTAGTTATCGAGCTACTCGTAAACTGATTGCAAAAAAAAACTGCATCGTACCCACATTGAAATCTATGAAGAGGTTGTAAACTGGGAAAAATAAATGGGTTTCTTTAATGTCCCATCTCTTGCATGAGCAATGTTCGTCATTCGCTATCTAATTTAGTATACTTTCCGATCATAAAAATGTTCACATTTCCGGTACATGTAGTCACAAATAACAATGTAAATCGAACCCAAGTTCGTTAATCAATTCTGATACTCGATAATTTAATTTAAAGTCTCACTAGATTTTAGATAAAATTATTTCAATTTCATTAAGCTTATTGCTTTTGAGAAATCGTGTTATTGGCGTAAAATTACAGAATAATTATATTTCTTGATTATTTTGTATGAAAGATTTAAAGAAGTAGAGTTTATCGACAGCAAGTAAGTGGGGTAACTTCTTTCTTACTATTTCAGTCAACAGATGTCAATGAATGTAATATTATCTGTCATATGTTTGATCCGATATACATTATCAACTTCACTCAATAATATTGTTAACAAGTAAAATTGAAACAAAAATAAATTCTTTTGTTTCTTCCATGAATACCGCCGAAAAGAGGTAATATAATTGTTTAAACGTTATCTTACGTGAGATATATTTTTTTTCTATAGAAAAATCTAACCTAACAATGTAAATAATAGAAATTATTTCATTTCAGAAATATGTAATTTTCCATAATACTAGAAAAATTATCAAGAAATACCAATGTATTTATTTGGATCATGTTAAAGAATAAAGAATAAAGAATAAATAAAAAATGCAGCGAACAAGTTTACCAATTGTACCAATGCAACTGGATTCCTCCATTGCAATAAAAATAAGCATGGGTGGTTCAATGTTCCAAGAAAGAACATTAATGGGTCGTTCAGATGTATGGCATAAAATTAAAATTGTGAAAGGAACTCAATATGATAAAGAAACTGTATTGAAAGCAATATTAAATGCTATTGAACCAGCAGAATTAATTCCTGTTAAGTATCAAACTAACGGAGAAGATACTTTTTTCCTAGCACGTAATTGTGCTCATGCTCTTGACAAACTATGTAAGACTAATTTAATAATCAAGAATCCAGACGGAGGACCACTAATCCTGATTATAACATTAGGATTTACATCCATTCATGATTTGAAAATTAATCTTCAGCCATTACTTTTAACTGCTTTAACCAAGAAATATGATCCTAATAACAGAACCTTAGACTTGGAACAGTTTCATAAAGATCCTGATATGTCTAAAACTGTTTATTGCCCATTATCCCAGCAAAGGACTTTCAATCATGTTTTAAAATTAACAAAGACCGCAATTGCCACAGTGGAACACTTGAATCTTCAGAAAAATGAACTTTTCAACCTAACTCCTATAGAAACTTCTAGCCTAACTTCCATAAAATATCTGGACTTAAGACATAATAATTTAATTGCTATGGAGACACTTACTCCGCTAAAAAATTTGTGTATACTAAAATTATGGCTAGATGGAAATCCCCTCTGTGAAAACTATTCTAGTTCAAAACAGTATATAGACTCTGCAATGAAATATTGTCCGAATTTGATTCAACTGGATGGAGTTTATATTAGAACATTTGGTCTACCATTGATATACACCAATTACTTCAAGAATGAATCTAGAGAAGAACTAGTTATCAAATTTATTAATCACTTTTTCACTCTGTATGATCAGAGTGATAGAATGGTTTTAAAAGGATTATATTATAAAAATGCTTTTTATTCCTTGAGCTTTGGAATTCCAACATCTGTAGCACATAAAAGAAATCTTACTCAGTTTACAGCAAGTAGGAATTTATTAAAAAATGTAGATTTAAATAAAAAACGACAGCATCTTTATTATGGACAAGATAATATTTTAAATAGTTTAAAAAGATTACCACGGTCTTATCATGATAAAAGTTCTTTTATATGTGATCTAATGTTTGACGATGGTAAATGTTTAGTAATATCAGTTAGTGGACTGTTTAAAACAATGAATAACTCGTCGCAAGTTCTCGTATTTAATAGAACGTTTATTATCCAAGCTGGTCTAGACAATGAATACAATATCATAAACGACCAATACCATGTAGATTCTACTTTAGAAGAAATTTCACCAAATAGATTAGAAACAAAGATTTCTTATGAGGAAATTTTTCCATCGTGTTTTAGCGTCAACGAGAAGAAGGAATTATTAAACAAATTTACAGAAATAACAACATTGAACAACGATTGGTGCCAGACATATTTAGAAGAAGCTAAATGGAACATAAGGAAGGCAGTTTCGAATTTTATGAAGGACTATAAATCTTCAAGCGTACCTACTGACGCATTCTTAAGATAGTATTATATATATTCTATACTAACAATGAATCTGTACATACTATAAAAAAAAGTATTTCAATGTATAGGTTTTTTATTTTTACAATAAAACGTATTTTCATAACTCAAGTTACTTTATATATGCTTATGTGCTTTTGATTGGGTCACTCATGAGTTATCAACACAGTACTTTCTTAGCTTGAACCTTCTTTCGCTAGATGGCTCCACAATGTAAATTATCATACAAAACGAAATGTAAATAACATCGATAATCACAATAGCCTTTTTATTAATTACAATACCAAGAAAAAAAAATGTAAATGGAAAATATATTTCTATATAATAAATTATTTAAAATTAACTGCGAGTTTTTTATTTTTACAAAGTTCAAATTTATAAATTTTATAAAATTTCCGAAAACGGCTATACAAGAAAGATAGCTATACAAAATAATAATTTAAAGGGTATTTACAATCTGAAGAATATATATAGAAATATTTATTAAAATACCTAATTATTTTCAAGACTAGAATAAGAAATTCTACGACTGCGGCAAAAACAAGATGTCTTTGACAGAAAAGGATTACTTCTTCTCCAAGTATATACTTCTACGATACATCCAATACCATCTTAGATCAATGAGCGTGTCGTGATGTTACTCCTCTGGCATTTAAACAGAACCCCGAGGATGCTCACTGACTACATCAAAAGGTTATGCATTCAAGGATTATGCTGATCGCAGAAGACCAAGTGAATGAGTCAAAGCATTTCTATTCCCTCTCGTTTGCCGAATATCGTGCCATAGATTGTTTACCTGATGATTAACTTATGTAATAGCCACATATTGCGCGGTCTTTGAACGCTTGCTGGTCATTAGTATGTCCCTTACGTTCAAATTTAATTGACTACGAGAAGATCAATGTAATTCTCCATCACTGCAGTGGCGCTAACGATTGATAAGCTATCA
Source organism: Eufriesea mexicana (assembly GCF_001483705.2). NCBI lineage: Eukaryota > Metazoa > Arthropoda > Insecta > Hymenoptera > Apidae > Eufriesea > Eufriesea mexicana. The sequence continues at coordinate 138,785 of NW_016908595.1, read as the reverse complement.
TGTAGTTTTATGAAAACATCTCCATGTCAACGATGGTAAAAATGACAATCTGTAGTAACAATATAAACGTTTACGAAGCGAATGAAAGAGTGGATGAACTTTGTTTGTGATTTATAGGTTAGATGTTCTTCCACTGAAAGATGCACCACGCTTGAAAGGTTATAGGGGGGATGTAATAAATGACTAGGACCATTTTATGATGTACTTTTTACTCAAACAGTATTTTAACTACTTATTTTTACTGTACGTAAAAAGTCTTTTGATATTATAATAATGCTGAAAATAGTAGTAACCCTGGCTTTCCTATCAGATTCACCGGGAAAATTGTGCAAAAGCGGAACAGGGACAACTTAAACGAACAATCAGAGCCAGCTAAATAATCGTCCTCGCATTTTCCTCGAGATCCTATCTCCCGGAGAGCGCTTCCCATTGCGCAACCAAGCTCAGTTTCCTGGTTCCATGGCAGGAAGATGCCACGAAGGAAAAAAATCCGCCTGACAATAACGCGTGTTACGCGATCGTACGTGTTAGTCGAGCAACTCGCTTTACCAACAATTACGGGACCTGACGGCGCGCATACCTAGCGGTATAATAAAATGATTGTTGTGTGAGAGTACCGGCAACCTCCCACGAGAATTTTGCTTGGTAAAAAAAAATAACGGCCCCACGATTATTCCAGGATATGCCTCCAACCAATTAGAACTTCCTTCAATCGACTCGCCTGCGTAGCTTTCCTGTCTCGTCTTCCTCAAGGTTCTCCGAAACGAAAGCCTACTTAAAAATCGCTGGACTGTGCATGACACTAATTATCGATTTCGTAACGCTCTACGGGACGCAGGTCATTGATCAAATTTTGATAATGTATCGTGGATGCATGATTTTTCATTTCCTTTATACGATATCCAGTGTAGACGAATTATTGCTTTGGGAAATACATTTTTTTATTATACAAATGAATACACTGAAATTTCTTTCATTAGAATTCTCTATTCGTATCATCCAATTGGATAGTGTGAAAATTTCCCTAAAGATTGTTCGCGATCGGAACTACTTAATTCAAGAGGTTGGCAGAAGTCTCGAGAAGTCATGCAAAAGGAACTATAGACAAAGAGAATCGAGAACAGTGCATGTGCCATTGTCTACGCATCATTCGACTTCGCACTCTTCAGGGACATCAGTATCGCGAAAGTAGTTGATGCATTGAAGGGGTAACAGAGGAAAAAATCAGCATGCGAAAGTAGTAGAATGACAATGCCTTTGGGGCAATCTCTTTCAACTGGACTGCCGTAGGCTGAACGATATTCAAAGATGTTTAACACCGATAAAACATCAGAGAAAGTCGAATCGTGTTGGCCCTATGGAAATACCGTGCTTAAAAGAAAGAGAAAGAGAGAGAGAGAGAGAGAGAGAGAAATGTATCGGTATTAGGAGGGAAAACGAAACGACAGGATCCAGCCGAGCGAGCAACGCATCCTTGTGCCAGATTATAGTCCGCAACGACACATTCGTAGCACAAAACTGATTGTGCGATTTCACGATTGCGACACCAAAGCCATCTCCGCGTTTCGTTCCTGTCGAAAACACGCACTATCATTTCCTATCGAAGTCTGAGTTTCGTGAGTTTCTATAAGGTACAAAATAAACAAGTAAATTCAAAGTATCAAAAACAGATTTGCTAGGCAAAAGACTCATAAAAGAACATGCTAGTAATTTCGTGAGATTTTCTACGAAATATGTAATTAAAATACAGCAAAGTTGCACCATTTCTCCAGTAATGAATGCACGCTTCCTACGGCTTCTCCCAATTAGCCTTTTGATCTGCTCTTTCTAATGAAACTCGTCTCTGATCACGCAACATCCCGCACTTTCATCAATTTCCCTCCACTGTTTACGCTCTGCTCCGTTCTAAGATCTTAATATCGTTTTCATCTGAAACTTGTGAAACTTTTTACCAAGAACTGTTTAATTATTTTATACAGCAATTTGCATGAACATCAAGGGTTTCTAGATATCGTTAAGTATAAATTCAATTCTACAGTAGCATTGTTAGACCAGTAACTAATTAAAGAGCCTCTCTCACTCGTCGTCTTGTAGACCCCTGGCGGAAATCTCACGAGAGTTGCACATACGTCGTACACTCCCCTTCCTTGTTGGCAACCACACTATTTTGTCTCGAATAGCCAATGAAAATCACAATTACATAACAGTTATTTAACAGAAGAAAGAAAAATGATTCGTTTATAAAGTTCATAAATCATTATTTTTATCGATAAATATCGATGAAATGCAAGATACTTCTCTCGATAATATTAGAAGAATTCAGTTTTCATCTATTCGGAGAAATGAAAGCTCCATCAACGACACTTGTTAAACAGTGTTGACAATCATCGCCAGGTAAATGTCAAGTAAAATGTCAAAAACAAAATGAACAGATCTGACAAACAGGAAGTTCTCGAAAGGTGATAATTTTTCTATCCCAAAGTCAAGACTTCCCCACGAAGTTCACCAGCCAAGATCTCGCCTCGGAGGCGGAGGAATCCAGCCAGTCGTCTGGAAAGTCTGTCAGAACCGGCCGCTTGTATAACTTCCACGTTCCAGGCCGTGGAGACTCCGTATTTATGCAACTTTGTTCGGAGATTCGCGCACGCACGACACACCATATTGTCCCCGTGTGTGCTTTGGTGAAAGTTACGCCGCTTGACGGCGCTGCATCGCGACGACCCGATGCCATTATCAAATCGGAAGCTGATCGAGCGAGCAACGTCCACCAGATGGCACAGATCATCACGATTTCCAAATAGAATCAGGCTCCATTAGTGGGAAATATCGATTGTTCTGCTTTTTATGGGGAACAATATTGAGAAAGGTGGCAACCGTTGTGCGAGCAGCGCTTCTGATAAAAAGTAGAGCACTTCCCATCGTTTGCTATTGGAAAATTCTTTCAAACTCGTCAATAAGGTCTCTATGCCATGAGAAAGATCTCTCTCGGAATATGTATATATTATTGCACAAATGAAACGTGAGTCGCGAATATAAAGGTAAAAAGTCTCAGGTGAATTAGGAATAGAAGAAACTCGAAAATTTAAAGACGACGTAGCATCGAACCGAAGAGTGGATTACATAAGAGGACAGCGACGAGCGGATAATTCCCTTTTTCGCATGAAGTTACACACTCTGTCACAACAACGAGCTGCCCCGTAATTAAGACCTTGGGAGTCGCGTTAATTGTACTCGCTACAAGATTTTCGACTTGTAAATCACGTTCTCTCTGTATCAATGGCCTATTTCAAAATCCCATATCTCTTTACACGATTCTTACTTCTAACAAAAGGACCTTGCCTCGGAACCGAGAAAACATAATCGTCTATCAGACCTTTAATTAACCAGCTTGTTCTCCGCTTGAATCGCTCGTAAGTATGTTTAAACAGGCGCTAAGAACACTCTTACCCAATTAGTACGCCAAATTGATTTATTTCTTTAAGCTAGATTTTCAACACCGACTACCGATAGCTAACTCTTTTAAAATTCGACATGAGTATCTCGTAAATGGTGCAACGACTGACTCGACAAGATCCAGGAGTGGGATTCTTTAGTCCCCGATGTTGATCAACGAGACGCTTATAGCTTCGGTGGCACGGGGAGTTGCGATTTTCAGGATGATCACCAGAGACAGACGAGTCGAGTTCGCCTCGAAGAGGATGCCTCCTCGAACGCTCGCCTTTTGCTTTCACTTTCTCACGTGGCGAAGGCTGGAAGAGAAGTCCCCTCCCCCGCTGTTTGTAACGTCCACCGAGAAGATCCTCGTGCACGAGCTCGTCGTCCCATCTTCGGCGTTTGCGTATGCAATCATTGCGCGACTGCGTAATTAGCTACACCTTCCAGATAGGTACTTTAAACTCTGAAATACGCAAATCACTTAATATCAACGCGGAAAAATGTAATAAGCTTATTTTTTTATTTAAGGCAAACAAGAAATTTTGTTTAGAGGTAGATCAAAGAAAGTATATTCTGTTATTTATTGCTTGAAAAAGGCAGATTTGGATAAAAGGTCAAAAGCCTCCGGAAAAATTTCAGTACTTTAAGAGGGGATAAGAAGGTACAAAACGGTGTTTTCTTCCAAGAGGAAGCGTAATTGCGACAATGTAATCGACGCCAAGATGCAGCTACGAGATAGCAACCCAACGCACGCGAGAAGAATATTCAAAGAGGGAACAACCTTTTCAGATAAAATACTGACACAAGCGGTATTGTCTTTGAGAACCTGTATTACCGAAATTTCTTTGTTTTTTTGGGATATACCTCAGTCAGTATCATAACAGGTTTCTTAAGTTTCTTGTATCTGCCAGCAGAATTTAGGACAGAGAAATTAATTCATTATTAATGACGCGGGATAAACGAGAAGTCGTAGAGAAGCTCCAAGAATTTTCTCTCTAGGCGGACACGTCAACTTGCGTAACCGAGTGTCATAGGTCGGGAACGGCGAGGCATTGATTTGTTCAGCCCCTCTTTAATGACCGATTCACCGATCGCACTGTCATCGCGGATTAAAGCGTGATTTCCTCCGCTTTGTGAGCTTTCTCGAAAATGGAAACATATGGAATACCTAGGTAAGGAATACGTCGAATTAATTCTGCGTTCTGAATGATTCTCACATTAAAAAAAAAATCTATTACAACGCAAATAAAGTGAATTATACGTTTCGCAGATTTTTTCAATTATCTCAAGATATTAGAAGTAGAAGACAGTTTCTCCAGTGGGATTCGATATTCATGATGTCGATACACCGGTGCTCCAGTTCCTATTGCTTTCGCCGTTCCACCGCAATAAATCGTCTATTCGTGAGGAGGATTCGAGTGCACGTGCCGGAGGACGTTCGAGATGTTCTAGCCAGCTTTCACTAGCTCGATCCAAGCTAGAAGATGAACGTGAACGAAGGGAAATAGGAAAAACGGGAGCTCGTCCACGCCAAGGCCGTACATCTGATCGTGTGTTAACTCTGTCACCGCGCTAAGTCCTTATGCAGTAGGGTTCTATTGCTAGAGCAAGAATAAAAATATGTACTTTCCTTAAGAGGGATTACAACTCATTTTGCTAACATCAGTTTTTTTTATTTCGTATCTATTTCTAATACTTGATACATTATAAAAATCGAGACAAAAACTTTGTAAAAATATCAAAGATACTGGCACCAGCAGTAAATATTCTGCGTTACTACCATACATAATAATATCGCGAAGATCGAATGAAATACTATTCTATATTGCTTTAAATTCCAATGGTATGTTTTATAAATCTGGAATTTGTTACATTTTTCTCGAAATCAAGTTTTTGAAAATGACATAATTACTCGAAAGCTATAAAATAAATTTAATTCAAATTTCGATCTGTGATTTCTTTCTTTTATTGTATAAAAATTTATATGATCTACTTGCATTTCCTTGAAAATGAACTTCTTAAAAATTGATTAGGCTGAGTACATCTGTTGGTGTATTTCAAAAAACTAATTTCCCTCATTGCTACCAAGTGAAATCTGTTGATATAAGAGTGACCGCAAATCACTAACAATAAGCGAATAATGCATGTGGAACTAACTTATATATATTAATAAATGTTATTAGATTAATAAATATTAATCTGCATGATAAATATTTCTTTGTAAAGATTGATTATTATAACCAAAGATATGGCTACATCATAAAACAAAAAGTTTATATTTTAATAAAAATATAAAAACGTCTATATTAATTTTCGTAAGAAAAAAGTTCAGAAATATTAATTCAGGCCTCTCAAGCTGTATGCCTTTCTTTAAATTAGTCTTTGACCTACGTAAACCTCAAAATATTAAGAAATTGTCTAATTATCTCGCATGTAACGTAAGTCTGATGCACAAAGATAAATACTAACCTGGTAATATTCCACTTCAGTAACAAGCTGTAAATGGGTCCATAATCGACTGTGGCTTGAATATGTGATTTTGCATCAGCGGCTACGAAAGTAATAAAAAAGTAGCGAAATGGTAGCTGGACGAAGAGGTGCACACATCTGACGGAAGTAGAATGTGTTCCCGCATACGTTTAGCACCTTTCTGTATCCGCTTGGGTAACGAGGAACGTTCTCTCTTCTCCAAATCGCTATGCAAATCTGCGTAATACCATTCCACAGGAGAGCTCTGAAAAACAAAGAAACGAACGTTTTTCAAGATGAAATAAATTAAATACGAGTTTCGGACTTCAACACGAAACAGTAGAACATACATAGATTAATGTAAAGAAGTGGTCTTTATGCGGTGATTATCGGTCACATCGCTTTGCAATTTTGATAACAACCAGTTTCTGAAACTGGTTTATTCACTGATATATGACACACCAAGGAAGACGTCCTTAAATTTTGTTTGTTTAGCATTCCATTAATAATAGAAATACCAACCTATAGTATATATCTAAATATACATAATATTTGATAATAAGATAGATAATAATACTTTTAAAAAAAAGATGAAAACAAATAGATAATACATTATAACATAAATTTGTAAATGTGAAAAAAATACCAAAATTAGTCATTTTGCCTTGTTTGATAGTTCTAACGTTAATAATCGTTATATTCGTAACATCCCTAAAGTTCGTTTATATCGAATTCGTTCTAAATGATTGAACTAAGAATTCCATCAAGAAACTTTATTGATAACTTGTTGATATATGATGGCTGTTTTGATACAAAAATGAATTGCACGTATCTCACTTGTAGTCTAACATTTTTACTTTGCGAAATGTTTCGCGTATTTTTGTCATCATTACCCGTTGTTATTGGAATTCATGATTATTGGGCTTATATCTAGATTATCTTAAAACCTAAAAATATCATATTCAACTGAATTACTCATTTATTTTGCTAATTTCTTTTCTGAACATTATTATATTTCTAATAAAAACTGTGAAATTTATTGACTTTTTATTTTTCGTTATTAATATTAATAATAATTTATTAATATTTCACTCTAATGATATGTATAAAATAAATATGTACCTTTTATTACTCAAGTAGTATTGTTTTTTATTCTATATTCCTTTAAAGTTATTATAGTAATTTCTATGGGAACATGAATTTATAACCTAAACTTTAAATTCTAAATACCACAATGTACACCTTTAAAATAATTAAAGAAATGATAAACATTTCATTTTACTACTTCATTGAAAAGCTTCCCCAAATAATAACTGAAAAATTAAAATAATCACTCATTACACATATAAGTTACGTGATATAATTATATGTACCTAGTTATTTTCATCATATCAGTTTAATTACTATTCATGTAAACTATATTTAGATACATGTTACAGGTTTGTAATTCTATTATTAAATGCTAACTTAAATCTTTCATATGATCCTATAATTCTCCCTGTCCATAAAGGGAAGTGAAGCCGTATCTATTCTTTTTCCAATAAAATGATAGAAAATTCGATAATCTTTATTATCAAGATATCAAACGTAATAGAAACATGTAAGTAAAATTGAAAAAAGCTAGTCGAATCTATCTTTTACTTTAGCCATGCTTCTCGGCTTGTAGGTGCAAATATCATACCATCTACGAACAAGTCGAAGGTAACTTTCGCCCTCCAAGGCTGAGAAGATTCCTCGTCGCGAGCTCATCACGCGTAATAGAGATGTGGACGATCATTAAAGTACGGAATAGTCTATATCTATGATGAAACCTTTGTTTTATCCGAAAACTAAATCCTCTAATTTCTCAAAACTGTATCCTAAAAAATAGACACAAATGTAGCACTGTAATATATTCAATATTTAAAATTGAAATACATGACATAACCAAAAAACGCTTTGATTACAAATATTTGTATATATATATATATACTTATGTATATATGTATATTTCTATACTTACATTACACATATTAGTGTATTAAATTGTACAAAAGATATTAGTGCATTAGTGTATTAAAATGTTTCAACACAGGAAAATATGCGACAACGAATTATGGATACATATATAGCATTATATCAGAACAATAGCGTGATTGAAAGATGCATGCAATCATTTGTATTTCGTCTACAGAAATGCATAGAAGTTGGCAGTCGGCATTCTGAATACCTACTATAAATTTAAGTAAGTTCGAAATTCAAGATTATGGATATCTACTTTATACAAAGTTATCTTTTGTCTAAAATGCCTTTAAATGCCTTTTATTACCATTTTATTAAACTGAAAAACATACTTGTTTCGTATTGTTGAATTCGTGTCAATGCCTACTAACTGCTGAGCGAAAGAAATTATAGGTTCATATGTACCTACAAAAATTGAAGGTAACCCTGAGAATTTATTTAAAATAATAAGACATAAAAAAATCACCATAAAGATCCTTAGAAATTGTGTCATTCATGATAACAAAAATTTTACTTTCTTCATTACTTACGAAAATAATTTGGTTGATCAAATAGGTGGCCAATCTTAATACATTCGTTCAGAAATATCCATACCATACTACTATTTGACGACCTCAAATGATTGTTATTCTTTTACAATACGTTTCAAAATTTTTATCAGTGGTGTCACATTATTTAAAGTTTTTATCGTCGCAGATTGAGGTTAGAAAAATATCCGTTACCATAGAAATTCATCATGAGCAGTAATTAATGTACTCGTGAATTAATGTCTTAAATTAGGCTATCTTAGACTATATCTAGATATAATATACATTCCTATTCATGAGAATTTTGAAACTCGTGTTATTAAAGGGGCAGTCGTCTGAAATCAGAAATTCAGGATACAATTACTTCTGTAACCCAATGTATATATATGACTTAAGAGACTCGTGTAATTTTCATTTTATCATCCACATTATTCGTAAATACACCGGAAACACTCTTCCCTTTCACGCAGTATATATAGAAAGCAAAAGGGGGGTGGTAAAGTTTCATTTATCCATGTGTGAAAAATATTTTTCCTCTTGACTTCCATACGTCCTCTATGATTCTTAAACTCTTTCATTCTTCTAGAACGAAGAAGATCACGTCCCAGATGGCGAGAAATCGGCCCGGTACTGGAATGCAACAGAGCACTCCCTGGATATGCCTCTTCGAGGGGTCGTGGCTTGATCCCGAGTTGGCAAAGAGCATGAGACAAATCCCCCATTCCTGGTGTTATTTAAGCCCGTTCCGTGACTTCAATCATGGCGACTAATCGATGGAATCGCAGATTCATATCGCAATGAACCTTGAAAACATTTCATGTACTATAATCTTATCTGTCGACAATTTTTTCGGACTCTGACAACATGTGTTGAAGATTTAATAGAAAGCGACTTTTACTTGCGGGTCGTCTACATAATCTATTGGTGATTTGTCATCCGAAAAAGACTAACGACTACACGAAGTCCATTTATCGTGAGAATAGCTAAACCTTCCCTTAAAATTTTCTAGGCTTATCGATCGAACAATTCAGAAGCTCTAAGGATCAAATGATCAAAACAGGAGCCAGAAATCATCATGATGAATTCTTGAAAGACTCCAAGATCTATGAAGAACAAATTTCAATAAGAAGATCGTTTTGTAGCTTTCATCGATAGTTTCTCCATGCAGATCGTCAGTGGCAGGTAGTATCTGCCTTTGGCGATCAAGCAGAGAATGACGTAAGGAAACGTTACGTCCTCTACCCCCATCAGACACGTGTGCCTTCTGTATGGAAGGAGACCTCCTACCTTGTCTACGGACCCCAGAAACATCCTCCAAAGAACATTCCCTGCTGGGTATCTTCTTCTCGGTCGAGGCGTTCTCCTCGACACCGCAGTCGTCTCGAAGAGTCTCTCCGTGAAGGTAACACGAGAGTGTGAGCTTTTCTTGGAACAACTACTACAGTGAAAAGTTTATTCTTGAAAAATTCAGGATGGAAGCCACTGGGAGGATTATATTCCTTGTATGGGGTACGTTTAGATGAAAACTAGAAAAGTTAGAATAGTGAGGAATTTAATTCAGTTTCTCGAGTGTTTCACTAGATTTCTTTATCGCAGCTCCTCGAGCGAGGAGAAACGCGTGCTGTCATAATTCTGCGAGTATGCACGCTATTTTACGCTACAAAGATAGTATCCGCGCTAACTGTGACTAAGCATTAACTATCGAATAATTTTTCTCTTTCGTCAATGATGAAATTAATTAGATATAGAAAATGAAAGTCTACGACATATTTCAATGATTCCTATTTTGTTGTAGTGACTGCATTTGTAGCCTGTGTCCACGGACTCCAACGACCACCACCCAGATACTCACAACAATACATGCCGGAAACTTCCTTCACTTGTCGCAACAAAATCGTAGGAAGTTATTACGCTGACCCAGAGACTGACTGCCAAGTATTCCACGTCTGTGTGTCCGTGTCAGGCACTATTCAAGATTACAAGTAGGTTACGCTATGAGAAAAATTGGTATTCTGCCCATGATCCTATTCAAAGGGGTACGTCATAAATATATGTTCCTTTCCAAGGTTTTTGTGTCCAAACGACACTGCATTCGACCAAGAAAGTCAGACCTGTGCGGATTGGTACGACGTTGATTGCGAAGCAGCTACATTGTACTACGCCAGCGATAATTTTGACTTATATAGAATAGGATCTGGCCTGGAATCGCCTCACTATGATAGTATACGCAGTGATGCCGAACCCCAAGACCATCTTCAACGATCTGAGACAAATGATCCTGTCCGTTCGTCAGCTAATACTTTCAATAGAGTATCCTCAAATAGCTTTAACAGTAACAGAGATTTGAGAGGGAGTAGCAGTGGCAATTTTTATAATAGCAGAAACGGCAAGGAAGAAGATTATGAAAGCGAAAAATTTTACAAAGACGAGATTATTCAAGAGAAAAAAAAGACGGGAATCAGAAAGATCAACAGAAAACAACAGTACAATGACAATGGCAATAGTAACTATGTACCATCCAGCACTCATCTACCTGCCATTGCTGGCAATCAAAATACTTATACTGGTTTCTACAGTGGCAATAATTATAATCAGAGAACCAATAGCTTCGCATCATCGAGCAGTGCAAAGCCTCAGGAGAATTTCAACAAGAATCAGAATGCACAAAGATATATCACGCCATCATCGACATATAGACCAAGTACTAATTATCAGAATAATTATAGCTTCCAGTCTCCTAGTACGACAACCAGGACAACAATTTATAATGCTTACAATACTAATTCAAATTATAATACGCAAAATCCTGGTAGTTTGAGTCAAAGCACTACAGCAAAGCCATCTAGCTACAATAAGAATTACAATCAGAATTATAATAATGGCGGGCAATTCGTACAATCAACGACCTTGCAACCCAGCACTAATTACCAGGCAAATGATTACACAAATTACCAGAGAAATTATAATAATATTCAACGTGGAAATAACAATGTACCCCATCAATCTACTACTACTGCACCTATTATTTATGATAATAATTACAACAACAATAACAACAATAATAATGGACAGTATAGACATAGTACAACTTCTAGGCAAGATATTTCTCAGGCAACTACAAAGTATTTTCCCAATTTTCCAAGCAGCAGTTATGCTCCTACAACCTATAGTCCAGCTACAAAGAAATATATTGCTAATGACAATACCCAGGCCCAAAGTGCTGTGAGGACTACTGAAAATGGACAATATTATGAGAAATCTAGCCAACCTATCAAAAGCTCATCTCAGCATTATGACAGTACCAAAGCACCAAAAAAGGTCACACAGTATAATATTTATGATGGATCAAATGGTAAATATTACACTGAAACCAGTACAGGAAACTATGATGTAGCAAGATCGTCAGTTGGAATTGGATTTAGTCCTGCTAGTATCAATCATTTGGCTGAAACACCAAGACCTACTACTCCAGTATCAAGGTAGCAAATTAATATATAATATCCCTAAATCTATGGTAAAGGTTTTCATATCTAAAAAATTTGTTTTTACATAGGAGAATTTCTACAGCCACCACATACAATCCGAACACTTTCAATTCAAATACCCAAAGACCGCCACAATCAGCGACTACTCCTAGGGGAAGTACCTATGTTAGCGGATCTGCCAAACCGTTCTCCTCGACAACGAAACTTCCTAATACCACTACACCGCGATCAAAATCTGGGAAAAAAACTGACTACGATTATGCCTATTATGATAACACTGCTGGATTAGAGTATGATAGTCTCGACTTGGAGCACGTAACCGGAATCAAAGAATCGACAAAAATCGCAAGGAATTAATTTCTTCTTATTAAATTTTTTAGAAACACACATCTATGCCACACATGTAGATACAATTTCTAAGAAGCTACAGAACTTTCTGAATTTATAAATAGTAGTGTCCTATGCATTATCAAAATCGATTTCGGATAATAATACAAGGACACATTAAAAACATTACAAAATGATATATATATTTGACTCGATCTATTCTTGTATGATATATATATATATATCATAGATTTTAAACATTTAACAATAACGAATATTCCAGCAAACCTATTTTTTCTATAATTATTTTTACAGTATTGTAGGATAAAAAATTATGTGAGTGGAAGGTCTGTACGCATTAAAAATTATAGATAAAATGTTTCAACGTTCATTATGAAGCTGTTGCTACTAAAGAAATATTTTGTCAATAACGTGATTTATGCAACGAAATTTGATATCTTTTGTATATATAACAAGAGATATTCAAATATAATATTATTATTCGCATGTTAAAATTTGCGTACTGAGTGTATATACTATACATATTTTAATAAAAAAAAGGCACTAAAAATAGTTCATTTATATTTGTATAATCCTAAGAAACTTAAATCCTAACAAAATTTCAAATTTAAATTTGAAATCCTACCAAAAAAATGAAAAAAAATTCCCTATTTCATAATGAAATTATTAAATGGTTATTATCTTATTTAATTTATTATTACTATTGCTCTTATATATAAATACAAAATTAAAAATGACGTTTGTTAAAAATTTATCCTAACTTATGTAGGGATATTTATCATTAATTTTTTAAAATTTTCTATTTTTGGGGAAAATTATTATGATCTTAATAAAAATCACTAGATATAATAGTGTCATACAAGTGTTAATACTGCTGTAATTTAATTCTAAATGGCGTGAAGAATTTGGGATCGAGATGTTCCAATTCTTCAAAGCAGATTATCTTTAATTTCTAAAATTTATTGAATGTATAACATCTGTATAATTTATTAAAACGTTTCCTTAAGTTGACAAAAGCAAATGATTAAATAGATTTATCTGAACAACGATATCATATATGTTAACAATTTCATGTAAGTATTTAATTAACTTTTCTCTTTCATCAAATTATCAGATCTCATATAGAAGTATATATTTAATTTTTGCAATAATATATTTAGCAATGACATTGAAACAGAAAATATAGGTTATTGCATAATCTATTTATAGGTTACTACTCCAATATTCATAACTTCTATTTCCTTGAATGAAAAAACAGATATTTAATTTCAAATTCTTATTACAAAAATTGTAGAAAAAAAATGGGTAATGTTATGACTTCTGCTGTATCTGCAGCTGATGTAATTATCCCAGTACATCAGCAACAAATTTCAAAGACTCAGCTCCATGGAACACTCAAACCTGATGGAGAACCTCCACCAGAATGTCCTATGCATAAATCTGCATCAAAAAAAGCACAATCTACATTTTCCAACGAATGTCCAATTAATAACATGGCCTCAGAAGATATTAATCCCCTTAACATGGTTAATATATTTATTGGTATATTTAAAAATATCTCAACACTGTAGAATTATTTATTACATCTAAATAATAATTTAAATGTAATTGTAGATGCCACCAGCTAATCAACAGCCAGCACCAGATCAGCCTTTCCCACTGCCTACTGAGAGACAAGTTTCGTCAATACCAAAAGCAACAGAAAATGCAGAATTCTGGGTATATCCCTCACAACAAATGTTCTGGAATGCAATGCTAAGAAAGGGCTGGAGATGGAAAAATGATGACATAACACAAAAAGACATGGATAATATAATAAAAATTCACAATGCAAATAATGAATTGGCATGGCAAGAAGTGCTTAAATGGGAAGCACTTCACGCAAAAGAGTGCTGCACTCCAAAACTGCGGAGTTTTGGAGGCAAAGCAAAGCATTATTCACCACGTGCACGGATCCGATATTGGATGGGGTTGGTTATATTACAGCAAAGAATAATTCGAAATTATTCTTAATAAATTATATTAATAAATGTGCAAAATTTTCTTTTCAGATATGAGTTACCATTTGATCGACATGACTGGATTATAGATAGATGTGGGAAAGATGTACGATATATTATAGATTACTATGACGGCGGAGCAGTTAGTGAAAAATACACATTTACGATACTGGATGTTAGACCAGCTATGGATTCAATAGAAAACATTTGGGATCGTATGAGGGTGGCATGGTTGCGTTGGAGATACAGTAGTGAATTAACATCAAAATCTATTACAAAGGATAAAGAAAAACAATAGAAATGAATAGAATGAAGAAATATTAGCTTGTTATTTAATTCTACACTCTTTAATGGATTATGTGTTACATTTATGTAATGTACAATTTTTAAAATACAGGATAAATGAATTATATTAAAATGAAACTTCACTAATACTTAAGAAACGAAAAGGATATTAAATGTTATGCTAATATTTTTTAGTATTTATACAATTACAAAAACTTAATTCCAAAGAAGATAGATGAAAATAATTGACATAGAATATGTATGTTCTAATAAATTGAAGAGATTTTTATAAATCTGAAATTCGTTTTCCTATATATTATACACCACTTTATTGTCAGTACTGAACATTACTTGTACCTAATAACATGGAAATCAAAGAAATTTTGTTCAGATGCTTCGTATATTGAGTAAGGCTACATTAGTAATAATGTTAGTGTTACTTAAAATGCATGAATATTTATTTCAGATTGAAGACTGATAAACATGCGTGTGCGTGTATTCCCCAACCACTCATCCACATATAAAATATCCACTGAACTGAAAATGATTAAATATTTAAGAAAATATAAAGTATTATGGATTCATTTTTGTACAAAAAGTAAATAACTTTTAAAACACCATCTTATTCTAAAATAGTTCAAATCGTTTCGCATAACAATAAATAATCAAAACAAAGAATCAACATAAAATAACAATTAAATACAAAATTATCGAAAAAACAATTTACTGTATTTAAAAAATTCTTAACCAGTTTATTCAAGAGCTTAACAATCTCAAATAGTATTATGTGGTAAATAGCCACAACATTTGTTGGAATTACAAAGACAAGGTGTATGACTGAGTTTATGGACAAAATTAGGAACTCCGCCAGCATAATTAAATGTTATTTCCTCATCAATTTCTATATCTCTAGATGCGAACAAACATAATCGAGGTACTGGACCTTCGATTCTTATAGGTACAAGATTAACGTTTGGCTCGCAACTATGATTAGCGTATCTTCCGATATTACCAAAATATTTTGGATCTATACAAGTCACTATTACTTGATTTCCAATATGTTCAGAAACCACAAGAACATAATTCATGGTATTTTTATTCGTCTCAATTCTACGTCTTGCTTCTTCCATACTTACCACTTCTCCAGCATATTCACAAATAAATTGACCTTTCTTAATGGGTTTACTTGTAAATAAACCGTGTCCTTTTCCATCAATTTCTGATACAATTAAACTGTTCAGTGGACCATTCTGTACCACTCTATTGTCACAATTTTCTCTACAAGTACAATGAGAATTGCATTCAATTATTGGCACTGATAATTTTTCGTCTAGTATTCGACCATCGATATAATTCGGGGAACCACGTGTACATGAACAATCGAAGCACCGAATTGTACATGAACAACCTAGTGAATATTCTGATTCAAATTCCTCCAAGTTTATTCCAGGACCTGGTATATTATGTACTACATACATAACATCAAGTGTAATGTGTTCATATTCATCTGCACAAGCAGTCGCCTCCATACTTATTATAATCTTATATCAATGAAAAACTTCAAGAAAATTCAACAGAATTTTTAAGAACAGGCGGCACAAAATAAAGAAAACAATTATTTTGCTTTCATTTCTTTCTTCTTGATAGAAAGTATACGTTATATATCAATAAAGGGTTCTAAAAGTCAAATTCCAACTACTCTATTGTTTAACACTGGCCTATAATAGTCGCGCAATCGACGCTCTGATTGATTTCAGTACATTAGTAGAAGGTAGTGGGATAATTTTATATCCCACATAAATTGTAGCTCCCCAAAAAGAAGCTCTAATTGCATATGCAAATATCTTGCTTGATAAACGTTCGGGAGGCACCCTGTAAAAAGAAATGAAAAGATAATTGCTATTTGTAATAATTTATTTGTGAATAAATTGTGAATAAATTGTATTTGTGAATAATAAAATGTCTTAAATCTACCCATACCACATAATAGGCAATATATCAGAAGCTTCCACTTTTCCCCAGTTCTTAATAATTCCATCAGTATGTCCTATGCCAACAACTGCTACGACTCTTGGTGACTGTTTTGAAGTAAGTTGAGCTGCAATGGCCTCCTGAAGATGGTATGTAAGATATATGTCTCTTTCTGTGATAAATGTTTTCTCTATTGCTGGATACTTTTCTTTCAATGATAAAATCATTTGCTTTAATACACACTTTTGTTTATAGTGCTCTATATCTTGTATACTGATGCAGGAGTCTGACTGTATAATTAACCATATAAGTTTTATAATTTCCCACCATGATAATTGTCTCAATGCACGTAAGAATGTCACATTAATTGAACGATCAGCTAATTGTATAATGCAATTTGGTATTTTTTTTGCCTAAAAAAGCATCATGAAATTCATAGTTATTTCATATTGTTGCTTAAATCAATTAAAGTTAATCTGGTCTACTTTACCTCTTTAAATGCTGTACGAAATTCACCACCTGGTGGCATTCCAAATTCCTTGACAAGACGAGCCATCATGCGGTATAATACAATGTGTAACAATCCATAATAAACTCCATAACATTTCAATATTTCAATTAATCTACCTGCGAAACAAAGTAAATTAATATTATGTCAAAGACACTATATAAGTAAGCCAGTCCAAAGAACTTACTGATATCTAACTCTTTTGTATTATGATATATAGCTTCCTCAGTAATGTTTATGATGTTAATTCTAGCTTCACATAACTCAACTGCAACTATATGAGGCTGTACAGCCTGAATGATCTTTAATAGTAAAGAAAAGATATATTTTAAATTAGTAGGAGGTGATTAGGTAATTAAATTAAAAAAAAAGTATTGAGACAATATTTAAATAGTCTAAAATATATTTAATACATTTAATAAAAATAAAATAAAATGTATTTACCATTGCAACATCATTTTGACTTTTAACACTAAAATGTGCTGTGCCTACTAGATAAAGTTTTCCTCCTTCCGGTGTAGTGAGTAATGTCACTGTTTCTGGTAATTTTTCATCTATACTTGCATCATATTCTGATTGAATTGAAGCATTAGTATCATTATCTTTATTACTTTCACTGTGAATTTTAAATCTTAATTGATGACCAACAGCTTCTGTGAGTGAAAACAAACTTGATTTAAATAGAAATCTTAGTGTTAAAAAAATTGACAAATGTTGGTATAAACTGAATTTTTGTAAAAATAGAATCTTATAGAGACTATTCTATAAGTGATGATGATACCTTGATGTTTTGATAACTTCTTTTTATTTTTATGTTGCACTGGCATTCTGAGAACACTAATATACTACTGCATCAAACTTACATTATAATTCAGTCAATGGGTGTATATTGATTTTATTATCATATTAAAAAAACAAAGAGGGAAAGAAAGACCTTGTAGGTCTTTTTCTAAAGAAACCTTAAAACATCAGCTATCTTAAAGTATTCTTTTAAGTATCTAATAACATACATATTGAAGACCATATGTTTGATTTTATTAACAAATTCCTAATAATTAAAGAAAGAGGAAACTGTAATAAACAATTATTTATAATAAATGTTTTTCACTTGTACTATTGAATTACTAATATCATTATTAATGATATTACCATCACTCAAGAATTCTTTATCTAAAATTTTATTTTTACCTTTACACTGTCCTTTTTTATTATCTACAAAAAGTCCTGCAACATCCAGCTCATTTTCAAATTTATTGACTGACTGCATATCTATTTGCAATTCATTACTAATTACTTTTTCAGATGAATTTTGGATATGTAAACTTGTATCATTGTTAGTATCTTTTGCATCAACTATACAATGTAATCTTGGAAGCAGAGCATTTTCCCTTACCTTGCAGTTCATATCTATAATATCTTATATTAATATCTTATTTATATTTATAAATTCTTATTTATATTCATATATCACAATGTCATTTTTAATTGTTATACCTAATAATTAAAAATATACACTGAGTTAAATTATTCTCCTAACTGATTTTGACTGTTTAAAACTACAAAAAATTTTCATTCTTTCATATTGCAATTAATTAAAAGAAACTTCTTTCACATTTAATTGACCAATACATTTAAGGTATATATAATATGAATATAAAGCAATTTCTGATTGGATAAGAAAAAAATTGTTGCAATTTTAAGAAAATCTGGAGAAAATTTCGAGAGAATTACCCCAAGTTCTTATCTGAAGTCTTGACTACGTTATCTTTGTATAACCTCAAAAAATAACAATATGGTTTCAATAATTGCATTCATCTACTCACCAAATTGATTTAAAATTTCTTATAAGACACAAAAAAAAAAAATATTAGAAAATAAATAATGTCTTAAACATTTATTATTTTGTATTTGTAAATGAATAAAAAAAAGATGAAAACTTATTAAAATGGACACAACTTTTTGTTCCTTATAAATGACGTGGCAATCTACGTCATTCAACTTAACACTAATTTAAAAAAAAAAAACGTCAATCGATACCTAATTATCAAAATAAGTTAATTTTATAAACTTCAAATTGTGAAGTAAATTTTGCTTAAATTTTCTTTTTTAATTATTTGCAAACTATTGTAGAAATTAGTTACAGTAGTATACTATATCAATTAGTCAATTATAAACAAAATATCGATTATTGTCCAAACTTCAATCGCTTGTCACTGTAACATAAATCTGGTAACATATACTTAATATTAATAATTATAAATATAAATATTCCTTTCCTCCAAATCTTATTATCGTACAGCAACATAGAATATTTGTATTGAGTATTATATAATAAATTATATAATATATAATAAATCTATAACATCTTTTTATATTTAATTTTTATAGATATGAATTATTTTTTATTTCTGTCAAAATGTATAAAAACTGAAAGAATAATTTATTAATCTAATTTAATCTAATCTATCTCTATTTTCATATAATAATTCGTATATATTGTAATTCCTACTATATTTGTATTGTTGGTACAATAAACATAGTATACATTAACTTTGCAGAATGAAATGGATAAAAAGAATATATGATATGTGAAATCTATTCTAACCATATTTAAGTATATTCAAATTACAACACATTACAGTCTACATTATTTTTGTATTACATATATTACATTTATCAAAATTTTGAAAATTTTTCACAACTTTTACTGCAAAATATAGACGTATATATGTAGACTACGCACAATATGACTGCTAATAAGAGGAAACAGGTGTTATTTATACGTGAGATACAAGACATTTCAGATAGGTAAAAATGAAGTACATTATGTACAATTTACTGAATATTTCTATTTATCATTTGGGCACTCTATCAGTTAAAATACAAACAACTTATTGAATGGATGCAGCACAATTTCTTCAGATTTGTGGCTTTTAAATTTGATTAGTAAATGTTTATTATTGATGACGATTATAACCTAATCATGTCTATAACCTAATCAACCAAATCAATAACAGCAACTGAATTGCTTTTTCTTGCAAAATTATTAATATCTTTATTTATTGCCTTCAACTTCTTGAGTTAATAAATTTCTATAGTGCCACGAAATATTTTAGGTTTTCCCAAACATTTTTCTTACATCAATATGTAGCTTCATTAGCTGATTTCAATTTTATTAATCATACGTAAACTTGCCAACTCACATTACACACTGCTATAGATTTTCAATAGTAACATCTACTGCTTCTAAAACTCAATACAAAAATTTTTATAAAAAAATGTGACATATCTGTCATCTATATATTATGTATTTACAACCTATGTATATATATGTTATTATATATCTATATATTAATGAGGACGTACTCTGTTTTCTATGAAATTAGTAATAATTATTTATATATCTCTCATGTTATTGTACTGTGAAAAAAATAAATACTAAATTTTCTGCAATCATGTATTTCCATATATAAATTAATAAAAAAATGTTATTTTTTATAATATATATAACAATTAAACTAAAAATAAAAAGAATAATACTTTTTTCATATTTGAATTAAAAGAAATAATTTTAAATATTTAATACATATAAATTTAAAACATTCATTGTTATATGCTTTTCTTATAATATTGTTATAGGTTTTTGCAAAACAAAACACAAAATACTAGTTTACAGATTTTAAATGTGTTAAATTATTTTAATTTTTTAAATGAATGGATTATAAATATTGTAATTAAATATATTCATTAAAAGTAATCTATTAAAAAATATTTAATTAAAAAATATTATCAATTGATAATATCACAAATTATTAGATAAGAAATGCAATCTTACAAGTTTTAAACATATATTTATTATTCATTTTTTTGTGAACCACACATTCACACAGTTTTTAGTTTCTTACACCTCACATAATATATATATAAATTGTTATCATTTTGAGCTGCATTCAGTAAAAATAATCTTATTTAAGCAGTAATGAATGACACTCGACTTGTGCAAATCTGGAGGTATCAAAATATTTTCTTTAAGTTATAAGGAAAATGATACTTTTACTTTTCCTCTTTCAAACGTATTTCTTAATTTTCTTCTTTCTCATTTGTTCTCAGTGTTTATCTCTTAACAATGTAGTAAATCTTTTTTCTGTCTTACAATTGGAATTATTTAAGGCCGTCTTCTTTCGCAACATAGGAAACTGTGTCAAGTTTGATCTTTTATCATCAACAACAAGACTACAATTGCTTGCACTTTGTGATAATTATGTAAAACTTACGAACACCAATACTACGTATTGTATAATACTACGTAAAAAATACAAAGTACAAGCAAGTATCAATGAATACAGAATTGTGTAAAATATTAAATTAAGAAGCATCATTTTTATGTAATAGAACATCACTCTTTGATTTCGATTTTTACACATTTTAGTTTAAAAATTGATTTAATTAACCACATTTCTATATTCAGTCGTACTTGCCATCATTGCATGAATTCTTATTGACAAGAAAAGAAAGATAAATTTCTTAGAAAGCCATTCTTATGCTAAGTACACATATCAGTAGTTTTTACATGTATAAGCTCATTATAGTTATGGAAACATTCTATTCTTTCCCTTTGCATAAATAATACAATACGCAATCAATGGTCAATTTACTGTGTGATACTCAATCCCTGTCTTCGACTTAAATCTATAAAGTTTGACTAGTATGCAATACTTTTATACAATAAATAAACACACACACATGCGCGCGCGCGCGCGCACGCACGCACACCAAACACGCATACATGCCCACATACATCACACGCGCACACACGTATATACATATATTCTACTCTCATTAAAACTATTTGCGAATATCGCAATGTAATAAACTTGACCAGTATTTAGTACCCTTTATTATGACCTTCAGCAAAGTGAATATTACTTTGGAAGAAATTTTTTTTATATAAAAAGAATCATTTAAATTTGAAAGAAGCAATGTTTTTTGTTTGGTACAATATTTCTACAAAATCCATACATCTTCTTTCATACATACATTTAATTCCTTTTTTCATTCTACCATTTTGAAAAAATTTCTTAACATTTTTACAAAGTAAAACGCTATAAAAGAAGCCCTAAAGGAAGAGCATAACTATCTGTTTTATTCATTTTGGTCGTTTGGCCTCGATTCTCTATATAATCAAGGTACAGTAAAAAAATGTTCATTTCTTTCTTGTATGAAATAAAAGGCACCAAGTTTTGCCAAACATTTAGTTTGTTCATAGCAGTTCTATCTTTTAATTCAGTATTGAATAAGAGTAGCATTCTATAATGATTTCAAATATTTATGCAATTATTTGCTTTTTACACCTTGAAATACATCTGATTTGGGATTTTTTTGGAAAATTAGGCAATTTGCATATTCTTATACAACAACCGTCGATTTCTTGTAAAATATATAATGTACTTTCACAAAGTCTAATTAAACAATCTATATAGTGGTGTTTTGCAATAAAAAATACATTTGCAATATCAAGTCTGTATTTGAATGAGCTCGCATGCAATTCTTAATAATTTTGAACAATAATTTGTGATATATTCATCTCACAAAATATTCAATAATCATGGTTGTATAAGTGCAAGCATTAACTTTATACATATACACAGAGTGTATTTCTGGAAACTTAAAATGATACTGTAATTCAAGTTAACTTGAGTGTAAGCTTCATAAAGAAACTATTTTTTTATAAATAAGGAATTATTAGACTAAGTTTTTGATATTCATTATTAATCATAAGTGTTATTGGAAAAATATTTCAATCAGAACATGTCAATTTCATTGAACTTTGCACTTGACTCGAAGGATATGATATTATATGTATATATTCATTCATGTTGTTAAATACATGAAATAAAGGTATAATATGATGTATGTGAAATATGAGAAATTTAAAAATATCAAATTATTATAAAGATAGAACATAATAGTGGCTGTAAAGTTTTGATGAACTTTTAGTGTACAATGAATTAAATCTTGTTAACGTACACTAAAGTGCTTACAGAAATGATCAAATTAGAATATAAGTCTTTTGGTATACTATTATAAATATAAATATATCTCTATTAATTTAGCCAACTTTCTGTATTTAAGAAATGGCTATAATAGATATAATTAAATTTAATAATAATCATAAATTATTACTTATTTTGTGAAAACTGTAATATTTAAATACCGTACATAAAAAAATATTATGTATGTCTTTAACTTTTATAACGGTTTTAAAAAAAAAAAAAAAAAAAAGAATATAATGTGAAATTCGCAATGCATACTTAAAATTTAGTTAGTTTTTACTAGATTGGTGAGTTATTTGATGAGTGTCTACAAATACAAATCATTTATCGATACAGAGTTTTTTTCATAGTTAAATATATTAAAATTATGTAATAAATGCGAAGTATGTTTGAAGACACTCATAATTTTTACTGTTACAATTTGCAATTTTATGTTTTTCTTCCTTCTTCTATTAAATTTCAACAACTATGCAATTCTCTGTCACGTCATTCATATATGTACACATAATGTAAAAACCATAATGTATATTCTATCAGTAAATTAAAACGATTACATTATATCGTTACATTCACCATTTTTTTCATCGCTGTTTTGTACTATTCGTTTAAAAGTACTGAAAGAATATATATAGAGTGTAATAGATGGCTCACAACAGAACTTTTTTACATTGTTCAATGTATAATTAATAAATCGCATTAAAAAATATGAATGTTGGAAATTTCTAAAACTTGTATCAATTATATCGTTATATTAAATAACCTAATTTGCATCTGCTTCAGTAGGAATAATAATTACTACTTTTTTTCAATACCGGCGGCAGGGCGGATCTAGTAAAACGTTACTCAATTATTTGTGCAAAATAGAATTCGTCGATATGAATGGCAGGAAAATAATTTTTTTTCCTGTTAAAAATGTTGCCTACCTGACTCTTTTTTCTTTTGCACAAACTGATGTTTGCTATTTTAAGCTTACTCGACTTGATTTTTGTATAATATGCTAAAAAGTAAAGTATATTACATGAAACAATAGAATTCAAGTTATATATGGCCTGTTAATAGATTTTTAAATCGTTGCTTTTTTTTAAATTAAAATAGGCTATTTAAATTTTTTGAACACACGAAAGTTTAAAAAAGAATGAAACTAATCAAGTAAGCTTTTAATATTGATTACTACAAGGGCATGATAAATTCATGGTCCCATACACATTTCAAAGATGTTTCGACTAGATGATACATTAATGTACTAAACATCGTGCCAGCGATACCTTATACTTGTATCATATATTTATATGACACAAGATTGCATTACATATTCCTACACTTTATATCACACAAACTTACTTAGATTGTATACATCCTGGGCGTTTTTTATGCAAAAATCTTCTTTGTTAAAGTCATAATACAATAAGATCTCATCTTATATAAAATTATAATTTATGGGACTAGTGTGTTAGTAGGCCTGCATGCTCTTGTGCTAACGTTTCATTCTCAGGTGCTACTGGCATATTTCCAAAACTAAAAGGCGTAGGCACGCAGTTAGCTCAATTTCATACGCTTTGGTTGACTTGTGTTTAATGTATCTGAAAGAAAAATGTCTAAATTATGTTTTACATAAATAGATAAATCTTATAAAAAATATTAAAAATATCTAACTTACCTCCATTAGAAGTAGCGCCAAACGCACTAACTAAAGAGCAATTTTGACTTTTCTGTAAGAAAATAAAACCAATTGTTAATTCAAAAGTCATTAAAAATATATTTTACATTATTTGACAAGAATACATACATCTCCCATTACTGCTATCGGAGTTGTTCCTGTTGCAACTGCGACTTGATGCTCGATCAAATAAAACATATACTCGTCGTACAATAATCGAATTAGATGAAAAGATCCGAAACTAGCTGCGCTTCTTAAAGTAAGGTCACGAATAACCATGGAACTATTGAACAAATAATTAAAGCATAATCAAAGCCATAAGTAATTTATTGTATTCTCTTATATACTTCAATAATTACCTGTAGAAAGACCATTTGAGCAAAAATTGTCGAGCAGCTTTTGCAAACGTTGGTTTCTCTTCGAATGGTTTAAGAACTTGTGTTACAACACTCTTTAACCAAATTGCCCAATCTTCTAATGAATTTTGTTGTTGTAATGTCACTTTAAAATCTGCTTCTAAACGTTGTACCATAGCGTAATCGCATTGGCATACCCATGAGGCCTATAAATATACATACGAATATTTTTCATAATTAGGAGAAGCATTATATTAAATTTGTTGATATAAATACCTGTTCTTGCACATTATGAAAATCTACGCGATTCAGATCAGCTAGCATTTGATTTATTTGACTAGAATTCTGAAGCACTGCACGTGCAGCTTGAGCAAGGTGATTTAACGATGTGTAACGCCTTAGTGTCTGGGCAAATGCAGATACAGCAGTTAACTGAAATAGAATATCATTAGAAAAAAATTATTTTATTACTATATTTTAATAGTACCTTTATTTGTGTCATTTCCTCAGGGCAATCAGCCATTGCTGATGTTAACCACGATTCTAATCCTTTTGCAAAATTTCGTATAGACTGTGTTAACGAACCTAAACATTTATGTTAATTGATACCATAATAACATAGTTAATATATAATGAAATGGTGAACATAACTCACTTGGTATAGGTCGCAACACATTAGGCATTAATACTTCTACTAAATTTTGATAAAATGTGTAGTCAACCTTCCTTATGAAGTCTTGAACTTCTGAACATTTACACATTTGATATAGCTTAGTTCTAAATAAAGAAACAAAATGTAAATATGATAAGCAAAATATTATTAAATTTTTTCATTTTTTTCGTAAATTACTTTGAAAATTAAATGCAAAAATCTTACTTTGATAAATATTTTTCCTCTTCACATTCATCGCCATTATTATTGTCTTGACTACGCCAAAATTCTCTCCAAAGGCTTTCTACGGTAGCAAACTCAAAATTGAGAACAGCATCTAAAAAGGCTTCACAATGTTCTCTGTATATACTACGGAACGTATCAATGTCTTCTAACGTGCAATCTTCTGGAAGGGATGAACCATGTCCAACTATTATTTCTGGAAATTCTGGAATGGCGCCACTTGCCTCACCAAGGTACTGATGATACTGTGGTGATGAATTATTTGAAGAAATATTTGTATTCGAATGTGCATTATTCTCATATGTGGTATCCTGTTTTTGATTTACGAATTTGAATCGTTTTGTTTGTGAATTTGTACTTTGTTGCTGACGAGGTGTTCCATCCTCATTTAGCATAACCAAAGGAGAACTTGGTTTAACGCGGATTCCATAATAATGATACTTCGAATTTCCTCTATAAAAAGTAACGATAATTACAAGATAATCTAGTAGAAGAAAACAATAAAATTTTATACCTTGTGCCTAATCGCCTGGTTCTTAAACCCAAAAAAACTGAACGTATTAATTTTCCAAAACTCGCGGCATTTACAGGATCTAACTTATTTTCAGAACAGTGACGTAGATAATGATTGTAAAGAGTGGATCTTGGAAGAGAGACACCATCTGCTGTTTCGTAATTTTCGAGTAACCAATGAACCTAATTATACATAAAAATTATTATAAACTTAAAGTTATATTACTGACAAATAGTAGATAAATTGCTACAACCAATCAAGGTAAAATTCTAGCTAAAGCAACATGAAACATCCATGTACTAATAATACTAATGATATTTATGTTAAACAAAACCTTCATTGCATTATTGTAACCAAATTAAGTTATATATTTGTCTGAAGCATTTTTAAAGAAGCACTCTTACATGCTATAACAAACTAGTGAACAGCTAAGCTTGCAAATGGAAATCACATATCAGCTTACTGTCGCTTGAGAAACTCTAGTAGCATGCGTCATGTTTGCAGCTGCAGCTGCAGCATCTTCCACGGTGACAGCAGTACCTCCTGAATTACCGCTGATCAAGTATGCCCCTCCACCCCCGCTAACCACAGTTTCCTATCAAACAACCCAACATACCAATACCATTTTAAAACCCAATTTTTATAGACATAGCTTCATTATAGAGTTTCATTCATTATCTAATTTTGTAAAACAATTTGCAATACAAATTACTATTATATCAAAAAAATATATCTACAGTATCAAAATTATTTCTAAAAGTTTACTAAAAATAACTCTTAAAATAACAAAAAAAAATAAAATATAAGAAATTAAAAGCAACGAAAGTCATAAACATGCATGGCTATCTTACCGCATTTTCTGTCTGAGGACTAGCACGTGCAGCAGCTGCAGATATTAATGCATGTGCTGTGGGATCTCCATCTACGACACTTTGTTGAATAAGATATGTGCCACTGCCCTGAGATAATAATTGTCCAGTAGTAGAATTTGAACCTTGACCAGTAACCTAAATGCAATGAAATATTATTCAAGTGATACTAAGTCATTAGTTATAAAATTTTGTATAAGTTACCTGAGCATATGTTACTGGAGTAGTTGCTGGTGTATAATATTGGCTGGAGGCAGGAGTATACATAGCTCCTGCTTCTCCAACAGCATATACAGGATATGTCCTGTAAACCAGGAATTGTAGAATTCAATATAATAGATAAAATGTAGTATTTGTTTCTACGCATCGCGGAGGAGTTATTTTCTCCTTTGGAAACGCGTAGGATACTCTAAACATTTTATAGTCTAGAACTGATAGGTTTGTGCGGCAAGTAATCTCGTTTACTGTGTCACGTATGTACTGTTCAGTGTCTCGATTCTTTCTGTTGAGTTTTTTGGTGGTTCTTGGTCCCTCGCCTTCACATGCTCAAGATGCACGCTAATTGGTTATTTCAAAAAATTTTCCAATCAGCAGCATCCTAAGTATCGTGACCACTCTTTCATACTGCCCTTGACGCACTTTCTTTCGATAAGAAGGGTCGAAACCTGAGCTGGCGTGAGGTCCAGCGTTTTGCCTAAAGTTTACGGCATTCCTCTAGATCCGAAGCGTAGGTAGTTGGTGCCGTTAAAAAAGCTTCGGAGTAATCCTTCGAAATTACCG
Organism: Eufriesea mexicana; assembly: GCF_001483705.2. Taxonomy (NCBI): domain Eukaryota; kingdom Metazoa; phylum Arthropoda; class Insecta; order Hymenoptera; family Apidae; genus Eufriesea; species Eufriesea mexicana. The sequence continues at coordinate 110,632 of NW_016908595.1, read as the reverse complement.
AGTCTTATATGTCTTTGGCTATTGAGCGTGGACGAAATTAAGATTCGAAAGTACATCTTGTTCATTGCTCCCCAATATTCCAAGATTCCAACTCGAAAATAGCCTTTCTTTACGATCGTGTTATAAACCTTCGAAATACCGACCTCACGACTCGTTTAGGTGTGCCAAGGCGGGATAATCCGTATGCACCGCGTAAGAGTATTAATGTACTTACATCTGGCCATTTGTCGGTATATATGTGGAACCATCCCCCTCAACATATTGAACATAAGTAGGATGAGAAACCGACTCGGACCCCACTGCCTCTGGTTCACCAGATACTGAAACAAACACAACATATTTAAATTTATTTGTACAATTGACACTTTTTATATGAATTAAATTTTGTAAAATGCACACAACTTTTAAGAGTTATGGAATTATACCTTACTAATGGCTAGGAAAAAATAGAGTGCATCTAAATAAGCACTTGCACTCTTAAAATAAAACTTGATATCCACATATTTATAATCACTTTTTCTTTATTATTCATACAAGTAAGAAACGTACTAGAACATGCAAAATTAATTAATACATAGCTTTTTTACAAATATGTTGAATATTAGTAATAAAAAAAATAATGCATGCTGATTATATTCTGCCCTCACCTACTGCCGTTGTGAGGGACGCGTAGGATGGTGAGTCACTGGTGCCTAGTGTAGTCAGAGTAGAACAGAGGTGCATGTTTTTCAGCAGCATGGAAAGGGCCAAATCTCTACTCAAACACTATAATTTCTTTTCAAACTGATCCTGATACTCACCCCTAACATACATATCTTATAAGAAGTCCTTTGACAACTTATCACGATTTTCTTTTACATATATTAACGTTAATCATTAAGACCAATCTGTCATACTTGAATATTTTACAAGATTGTAATCCACAGTCTTGCAACTAACAGCTAAATGAAATGAAAATATGTTCAAATTATCTTCTGTTTAAAACGCACCTGTTACCGTAATAAAATGCGGAGATCCACTGACGATGGTACCAGCCGAGGTGGACGCAGTATCGGAGTCAACAAGAGTGTGCTGACCAGAATGGGTTGTATTCACTACTACTTGTGCTGTAACATGCGCTGGAGTACCTGTTGAGCCGTTGGAAGATTCTGCAGCTGTTTCAAGTGGATCCTGAACCAATAACTAAATTATTATTTATAGTATGCATGTTCTCATGATCAACAGTAAATGTCTGTATAATAATATAAGGATTTATCAAAATTTTCATCTTCAATCACATTGATCACATATATAGTTCACAAATATGTTTTGTAAATTTTATTTACCATATATTATTTAATATATTTGTAATTTAACAAACCTGTATGGGTTGTAGATTGTTTGGGCTAGATGGATCAGAACTAGTAACAACAGTGATAAGTTGCTGACCCCTTGTGGACTGACTTTGTGCTGCATTACCACTGGCACTGGAGCTAGAAGTAGTCACGACAACAACGCTTGGCTTAGGTTCCACCCCCACAGTAGTAGAGCTACCCCCACTGCTATTAGCCCTGGTGGATGCTGCGAGGGCATACTGGGCTCCTGTCGTAGTCATGGCAATCACTCCTTCACCTCTCTCTACTCCCACTGTATCACCACCACTGCTACCTCCCCGTTTATGAAGGGAAGAATCTGTAGACATATACCCATACAGATGCAATAAATATCAATAATGTTTTCCAACAGATTTAATACATGAAGAATTGTTATAAATTCTCATGATTTTTGCAAATTATAATTATTAAAAATATAACTAATTAATAAATAAAAGAAGTAAAATTGTTGTATGTTCAATGCAAAAGTCTATACACTGATTTCAAAATGTTATCAGAATTATTGTTTGAAGTATTTTTAAATATAAGGAAAGAATAAATATTTCGTAAATAAATACAAATACAAATTCAAATTATACAACACATACGCGCGCACACACTCGCGCGTACACACGCGCGCACGCGCGCGCACATACAAACTCACATATGTAAAAATTATTACTTTGTGTAATATAACAAATGCAATCATACGAGTATCAAAAGAATAAGAATATAATGTAGTTAATAATTTTTATTATTTTATTATTATAATAAATTTAGTACATAACATGTATATTGATAGGCTAAAAGATAATAGTACATGATTGAACGATGATGCCTACAAATTAGTTATTAGTTATAGCGATAGATTAGTAGACACCCTAACCTACATATAAGAAGGATCGTCTACGTAATTTCTCGCAGGTGTACAGCATTCAATAATCTACAGATCAAAGGGAAGCCCCCGAAGAGCTTCCAATACGAATGAAACACGTCACTGTCGATTCGACGCATGTACAGCAAGATGTATTAGTACATCCTGTACCTGTAGGGTGGCAGGTACCAAACACAATGTTTCAAAGGGAAGAAAACGAAAGGAAGAGGGGTGGTGCCTAAAATGCAGCATACGCGTGGATACAAAACTTTCTAAAGGGGGTTAAATGTATCAATACGAAAGGTCGGATTATAGATGCAATTAAAGAGTATTAGAATTTCCTTTTATCTAATAGAAATAAAATTTAGAATTAACCTGCATATTCGCGTAAACGCTATACAAAATGGATAAACAGGAATTTTCGTTATATATTCTACAAAAAAAAAAATTACTATTTTCTTGCAAATATAATTTCTACATAAAATTATTTAGATTTTTTAAATTTAATGAGTAATAATTAATATAAGGAAAAGAAATATTACAGAGATATTTAATATTCAATATTATCACTCTATGAAGGGGTAATTACATTAGAAAGCACAGTATATATGCACCTGGCCTTTGTTATGCATGACTGATCCTTAAAAATACTCTATGCACTTTATCTGTTACTTTATACTGCATATTTTCTATTCTTTCATATTTATATATTTAAAATTTTTTACAAATACAAAATAAGATATATAGACATTATACAAATATAATTTACAAATATATTGAATAAAAGATGTTACAGAACTTGAAATAAAAAATTTATTGCAACAATATCATTATAGAAAATGTATGAAAAGATAAAAGCATTTAGTTTAAGATGAATACGTGCCTCTAGTTGTGCTTTTACTCACATATTTTACGAAGTATGTATTGTTGATAGAATTGATAAGCCTACTTTAATTAAATGCTACATGGGGTTCTAAATATTAGATATCCCCCAGGTAGGGTACACAATAAAATCAGCAAAGCGTAATGCAATAGGGGAAGATATAAAGCAAGAAATCTGTAATGGTTTTCTATGGGAGGAATTAATTAATCTTTGCTATATGGAATATACAAATGATATACTTGTCTCAGAAAGTATAACATTTAAAATAATTGAAATTTTTAATATATGTCAAGTTAAAGTACTAATTTGATACAAATATTGTGTTTTTATATACATATCTAAGTAATGAAGTGATTCATGGTCCTAACAGTGTAGTATTAATATTTTAAATGAATCTTCATTTAGAAAAATGTAACATCAACGTATGAATGACCATTGTATGATAACTCTGCATCAAAAAACCTAATCATGAAAAATTAAAAAATTCTTGAATACAATGTTCATAGTTATTTAAATTGCATCAATTACTTTGAAATAAATACATATTGCAAATAATAAAATTAATATAGCAGTGCATAATAAACATGCGACATTAAATTTCCGTATATGTTATGTTTTATTCCCGCAGAGAAGTTTGGAAAATTGCGAGAACACGCGCAGTAACGATCGTAATTAGAATAGGAAGAAAGCGCGGTTCATACGTTTCTTTTTTACTCACCTGTCTTCATGAATGGCGTGTAGTACTTTCAACACGACGCCCGGGCGCACTTGCGCGACCGAACGTATCCCCCCAAGTATTTCAACCGGGCTTTTCCCGTTCAAGGAACCGCTGTACTTGTCACCCAGGAAACCACGCGGACAATCAAGGCACCGTAGAAGTGGAAAAGCGGAGCAGCACACTCCGACGAACCTGTATATTTTGTTGTCGACGGCTGGTCGGAGTGTTGGTTGTCTGCTGCTGCGGTCGCCTTGACTACGGCATCACTGCCCGCGTCACAACCAGTATCGTACCTAATCTCCGTTTACTGGGGTACGATAACCATAATAGAAAATGAGTACTAAAGATTACCAGTATTATTTATACCTTTTAAAAGAGTTGCTATTTTTCGTTTTAAATTTCAGTCAATATTATTCGATTAAATTCATTTTATATGCACAATGGTAACACACGATGCAAATAAAATATTATTTATTTATTTATTCGTCTAAATATATTGTTTCTTAATCATTTTAGTTGTTTTTTTTTTTATTAAAATTTTAATCAATTCCTAATGCAATTTCATAAATAGCAGACTGAATTAATACTGGATTTTATAAACTCAGTTTTGTATAGTAGATATTGCGAAAGTATTGCAACCTTACTTAAATCACGTTTGCAATTACATATGCTGAAATATACAATAATATTAATATATCAATAAAAAAAACATTGATGCGGATTGATTTTGAACCGGGTCTAGAGAATTATTGCTACGCTTATGAATAATGTCGCGGGTGTCCTTCTTTTTATCCTAAACAATCAGACAGTGATTTAATTAAATCACTAAAATTTATAATGTTTATTTAGATAAGATTAAATTTCAGTTTTTTTTAAATAGGGAATCTTGTCTTCTGAAATAGCGAATGTTACTTGTAAATGAAAACTATATTATATGACAAAGATTACATGCGTGCGCAATAGTATATTAATGCATAGACTGTATATGATACCAACTAACTGCATTATGATATTTCGTTTGCTTTGATGAACAATTATTTAGATTAGTCACTGATTTTAAAATACTTTTACATGTAATACGTCACAGTATCTATAATTCATTGTAATGTTTCTTTGTTTTGTTTGAATTAATGAAAATCATACAATTATACCGCGCTTTCATATGGCGCGCGATTCGAAATTATCGTACAGTAAACAATCATAAATTATTAATCATCCATACATATAACTATTATTACCATCATATTAAAGCCATGGATAAAATTTTTCTAAAATGGTTAAAGACGTAATACTCATTGGCTGGAAATATTATTAAATTTCAAAAGACTTCGTTATATGTTTAATCTTTTAGTCGTGATATAAGAAATAGATAAAACTTACTCGATAATAGATTTTGCGATCGGTAATAAATAATTGGTAATGATGATTCTTCCGCCATCATTATGGAATATCTCTTGGAAAAAATGGAACTGTACTCATCCTCTTCTTGCCACTCCATACTATCGCGATGTACACGTGAAAATTTTTAAGTTTTAATCGCGGGAAAAGGTGTCGACTGTATCCCGAGATACGGTTTCCACGGGCACAAATTATTTGCTTTTTACTCCAGAATATCGTAAATTTTTTCAACCACGCGTTGTAACAATCGAAGATCAAATTATAGTTCTTCAATTACAGAGAACAATGTACAACTTCTTGTAAAAGGGCGGGTAAATTATAATACTTGCATATTGTAACATAGCACAGCATTTAATACTTTTCATGCAAAATTTTTATATTTAAAAACTTTTTTAGCTTTTGAAATATGATCAATGTGCGTATCGTACTCGTTCTCCATCTAATGCTGCGCATTGTGACGCAGTGTCGTTAAAGCTCTGTTGCTTGACAGTTTGAAGATGATGACCTCTTCAGAAATTGAGGTGGAAAATTTGAGTGAGAAGAATACAGAAGATACTGCGATTTTAGAAGTAAGCACAATGGCAGTTGGTGGTGTTATTAAGCAAGAGAGCCGCGATGTCGATTTCCTTTCGAATTGTAGCACCTCCGTCGAGGGTTCCGTGGTGAGATTATAACCTGCAACTTCTCTGGTAGTCACTACATAAGTACAATGTAGAAATGAGAGCCACTACTTCAAAATAAAAATTCATTATATACAATTAATAGCATAAATAAGTAATACAAATATATAAATATATAAAATATAATATCACATATAATATTTTATAATATAAGATACTTAATATTGTATTTTATATAATACAATTTCAATTTTCAGATAGCTTCTCCTTCTATTGATAGTTTCTCTACTTTGCCAGAACAAGAAATATCAGATTTTCAAACGGATTCTAGGGATTTGCAAGTAAAAGTAGACAATCCACAAAAACATCTTGAAACTCTTGAAACTTATATTACTTTTCGTATAACAACAAAAGTAAGTTTTATTATAAGTATAGATATTTATATATATATACCATTGATGATAATATTTCTGTGATATTTTAGTCTACAAGACCAGAATTTGAAGAAGGAGAGTATGTTGTTAGAAGACGTTACAATGATTTTATTTGGTTACGACGGAAATTGGTGGATTCATATCCAACACGTATCATACCAGTGAGACATTACATCTTTGAAAAACATATTAATCCTATGTTTACTTAGTTTCCTTTAGGATATTTTTGTAATTTCTAACATATGTTACATATTAATGATATTGTTACAGCCAATGCCTGGAAAGCATACACTGCTTGCTCAGTTAGATCGTTATTCTAAAGAATTTATTATAGCTCGCATGAAACTATTACATGTTTTTCTCAATAGAGTTGTGAATCATCCAATTCTTAGCTGTGACAAAAATCTATTCATATTTTTGGCCACTAAACCTGCAGTAAGGAAACTTTTATAATCCCTTTATTCACTGTACTTTTAGATATTATATTTTTATCTTTCTTAGGAATTCCTTATATATCGTAAAAATCGTGGAAATGTACTTGTTAAGATGACTGATTCTTTGCAAAATATTGCAAGTACATATACTATGAAACGTCATTTTGAATTTGAACAAATTCGAGACTATTGTACAGCTCTTAGTGAAAAATTAGCAATTGTAGATAAGATAAATCATCGTATACATAAGGAAAGACAAGGTAAAACGTAGTTTTCCCATTACATTAATTATTTTTTCTTATATATTCTATTAAATTATATATGTATCATTAGATTATTTGTTGGAATTGCACCAATTACATCCAATTTTTACCTTATGGGCAACATCTGAACCAGAATTGGCACCCTTTTTATTAGCAATTGCTAAAGCAATTGAGTGCAATGCAATGGCTCATCAAAAACTTTTGGAAAATGTCCCAAACGAGGAACGAGAATACATTTCGTATGTAGATGCAGTTAAAAATGCTTTATCCCGCCGAGATTCGATGCAAATTGAATACGAAATGACTGTCGAAGTTATGGCGAAAAAAAGATTAGAAAAGGATCAGGTAGATATCAAATATTATTTTTAAGTTTAAGTAATATTAATATATTGGTATATTTCGTGGTCTTAATTGTTTGAATAGTTAATGGGTCTTGCGAGCGGTATCACTTCAACGCAGAATTGGGGTGGATCACTTTGGAAAGCAGAATCTCGTAATGAAAAATTAGAAAGACTTGGGCAAGCTATACCACGATTAGCAAAGCAAGCAGAATTATTGCAAGATCGCGTAGAGTGTGCAAATGAAAATCTCCGAAGTGATTTACAAAGGTGGAATGTAGAAAAGCAAGTGGATTTGAAAAATATGTTAATTTCAATGGCAGACCGACAAATTCGACATTACCAACAGTGTATGAACGCATGGGAAGAAATTCTCACTGGTTTAAAATTGAATGGAATAGGATCTGAAGTTAGCGTAGGACCACCTATTAAAATTCCTGTTTGAATCACGCAATCTTTCATTTTCGGACATACACATAATAATAACCTTATACATTTACAAAGGTAAAAAAACTTAAAGCCATCATTTGCCAATAATGACAAACATTTTATTGCATTTAAGAAACTGACTTTATCAGTTTCATCGTCGCTGCTTTAGCAAATTAAATAACTTTATCTCTCAAGTCTTAAATGAGTTTTTTTTTGTAGAAAGTACGATCGATACTTACATAAATTGCAGTGCATTGGTTAATTGTACATGTACGTTTATATATGTATTTCAGTTCTTTAGATATAAAAAAGTTTATAGTAAAATGGCTTCATAATACAATACAGTTGCGCGAGTTAACGCAAGAACTTAAATAAATGTATTTAATCCCATGAATTTAATTTTAGCATGGAAAATTAATTAAGAAGTATCATGAGATATATTTTTTTTTTTTCACGAATTAATTTTGGGACCAAGTACTAAATAATTTGTCACCATTTGTTCTTTTTCTTGCTTTGAAACCACATACAGTACATTCATTGACAATCAGTTCTTAGTTACCTATATCTGGTAATTACCAAAGTTATCTATAATACATAGATAGTCAATATATAGCGCTAAGATATAATTTACAAAGTTCAAGCAATCGCTTGTAACGTTCGTTGTATCATTATTCAGTATTCTTAATCTACGTCGTTAAATTTTGGACAATCCATTATAGCGATACTTAACAATCAACTTATTTAGGTAGTTTCGTGAAAAAAGCACAGTAAGAATCTATAAAACGTGTAACATTTCTTGCTATTCACGCTTGGAATTAATAATTTCTCGAAATAGTTGTCGTAAGTCTATAGGCTATGTTTTCAATACATTCATTACATTGTACACGCTATCTTATCGATGATGAAACTCTTAGATTTGTAACAATAAATAAATTATTGTTTGCAACATGTCGTCTACTCGATAATTATTTATTCGATTGAAGAATAGTTTGGCATGGGTGTTATGTAAAATTCCACCAAATTATCTAAATCATAAAGTCTAGTTATGGATTCGCCTAAAAAATATATCATGTTTTTTATTTCTCGAAGTACTGTTTTACTTCATTTAAAGTACTTACCTGCCAAAGTCATTTCGTTATGTAAAAATCGTACTGTGTGTGCGTAAGGTTGTTGTATCATTTCTCTTAATTTTGGTGCTAAACGTCTAGTGGGATTCCATAACGGACTCCGAAAATTTGGAACATTCATACAATTTGGTTTCCATGATTCTGGTTTTACTTCTTCCAGTGGCAGTATATCAGTTATTCTATATTGGCTTGTATCAATGTTCCATGTGAATTTGCATCCCACTTCATACTGTTTTCTTTCTTGAGAGCTGTATTTCATAAAAATAAGTATTTAAAATATAATGAAACTTCATAAACATAAACTAGTACGAACCATTGAGTTTGACTACTAATTTCACTAGCCTGTATCTTCATAATCAATAGACAGATAATGTCACCACTTAAGGCACACACATCTATTATTTCTATATCATAATCACTACAGTGCCAATATCTCTTTTTAAATCTCATACAAATCCAATCAGCAATGTGATGAGAGAATGTTTCGATATCAAAACTTAGTTGATTTATTGAAACACATGGTACTATCTAAAAATGTAATAATTATTCGAGAAAATGCAATAATTTTCAATTTTAATTTAATTGTTGAATAAAATGATCTAAATTTCAAATACAATACCAATTTTTCAGCTTTGCTATTGCTGATCATTTGCATTTGGACATATCCAGATCCATGGACATGCATAGGAAGCACACATTGGTAACTTACATATCCTCCTGTTTCCTCATCTGTGAATGTATGTATGATTATACCCATATTTTTATTTTAATCGCTAAGAAATAATCAACATTATAATATACCTTCAACATCTGTGATAACTGATATCATTTCGTCATCAAGTTCTATGTAACTTCTCTTAAAGTGTGCAGTACATTTTATACTAGGATATTGTAAATTTATTTTTGGAACTAGTGGTGATGAATTTACAGAATGCTTATTAGAACGATCTCTGTTTATGCTTCCATTGCATAGTTGATTCTGATTTAATGGTCTTAGCACATTTTTTTCAGCTAAAAAATTAAAATAACATTATTGATTTTACTGAAGAACAAAATTTTTCATTAATATAAATAGACCAATTTACCTGAATCTACAAGTAAATCATTTGACACGCCAATATCTTGATTAATGTTGAACTCGTCTGTTTCACTTTGATCAGAATCTATCCAATGCTTCTTACCATTTGGCAGTGCAGGTGACATTGTAGGAGAGGATGATATTTGATGTATGGAACAGCCACGATGTTTGAATTGATCCCGTATATGCTTGAAAGGAACTATGTTCTCGGCGTCTTCGGTTTCATCACAAAACTCATATTTCTTATCAGCAAGTCTTCGTTTTCGAAATGAACTAAGTTTCTCACAAGTCTCTTGCGCTTCGTCCGTGAATTCGTATGCCTTCTCAGCTTCAAGAATGAGCTTGTGCGTAGCCCTTGCCCTTGACTGTGTCGAATTCACAATAGGAGGAGGAGAATGTAAATTTGATCTTTTGCGTGGACTTGGGTGACGAAAAGATCGTGATACAGGGGGTGACATTAATCGCGAAGAACATGAAGAGGATGGACTCATTGAGATCGAATGAAAAGGTGAATTAATGGAAGCGACATGGCTATCCTTCGAAGCACCAGGTTGGGGAGAGTTAGAACGTTGACTATATGTGCTTTTATGACTAGACTCTGAATTTCGGGTTCTCAAGATGTCTGAGGGGGGTGTAAGAATTGGCGAAGACCATGTCATAGTTTTGAGATCAGGAGGAAGTCTTTGTGGTGTCGATCGTGGAGAACACGATGGATGTTTCACTAGCGTAATTAAATCACTACCTATGTTGAGCTCCTGGGACATGTCCTCGCAAAAGTCCTGCAAGATTTTATCTCTGACCGAGATTGCTTGTTGCTCGATTCGTGAAATCGGACTACCGTTACGACATTTACACTCGCTACTGTCAGTACACTCGCATGACTTAACACTTACGGCATCAGCAGACTTATTTATATCACAGACACAGTCGCTTTGATTGCTGCTTGAGGTATTTAACGAATCACGGCCTAACTTATCATCTAATTTAATTGGTTCTTCTAGAAAGTCATGTTCTATACTCGACTCGCATCGCGGCGATTGATCAACCACGCACTCGGGGGTGCCTACTTTTTCATCAGAACTCTCGTAACGTTCCACTGTCCTGGTGTAATCCAACTCCTCAACATCACTCATGTCTAACGGCACCGTATCAGAAATGACAGTGTCCTGCTTATCGCTACATTTCTGATTTTTCATTTTTGGAATGTCCAAATCCACTGTGAGCACATGTAAAAAGTTGCCTGTATTAACTACCACATGATTCCAATAATTCAAACAGACAGTGGCACGGAACCTAGGATATGGAGAAATTACTTCATAGGTGGTATGTACAGTGAGCCCATGTTGGAGACAGTTGCATCGCACACAACCATCCCAGTTTGCTGCTAGTTCTATAAAAATATAAAACAAATGTTTCATAATTTACTACTATGAGTTTTATATGTATAATGTTACATTACCTTCACCTTCTTCCTCATATGATGCTGCTACCTTTAAACAATCTTTACAATTTTCAAGCGATGGTACTGTAGTTATTGTTAAGTACGCTCTATCTGTTGGTTGAAGGTGTAGCCAGTTTGTACTAAAGATTTATACTTATTAATTACTTCATTAATTTATAGAATTTGATAGATATGAAATTTGGAGAATAATAAATAAAATCTTACCAAAGACCATGTATCACTAGTTTATTCCTTTCCATTGGCCATTGAGATATAACAATACTAAGTTCTCTGTAGATTGTGTAATTTCCAAAAAGAGTAACCTCTGCAATTTTACGTGCAACATGATTTGGAGTAAAAGCCCACCAATGTAACAAGTATTTGTACAAAGAGGTAGTGCCACTCACATCCATTGTGTACGTGTATGTAAGTAAAAATTGACCACATTGTGTCAATCCCATTACAATATGTCTTTAATAATAATTATTATTATTGTTATTATAAAATTAATAATGAAAAAATATTCTTTCATTTTATTATATTTCTTTATAATATAAATCTATAATCATTTAACAAACATACCCTGCTTCAAGTGCTGATTTTGGGATTACATGTAATAATGGTAGATGTCTCCATGAAGGTACAGTAGCAAACAGTCTTTCTTCTGAGGCATAGTTGTGCGCTGATAAGCAACCTCTGATCTGTAAAAATTAATTTTTTTTTTATAGGTCTCTTATTATTCTCCTTAATATACAAATCTCAAGGTTTCACTTTTATTTTACCCTTGTTTAAATTTTGCTTAAACATAACAGATATCGTGCAATCGCTAATTTGTTTATATTATAATAAAAAAAGGAGCAAAGAAAAATTAAGTTTTATGGGCAAGAACAAAAGCACATTTTTTCTTGCAGCCATTGGATATTGAGCACAATTTATTATTTAACAATAATCATACGACACTGAAGAACAAATAAAATTTTCTTTCTGATCGTATTATAGTAATTTTTTCTCAGATTATTAAAGAATTTTGACCATTATCTGGAGTCTGTCAATTTCGTTAACACTTATATAGGTTGAAGGTTAAGCAGCCTTACCTCCCTTAAAAATAGCTTCTGTAAGAAATGTCTTTTGCTGCGACGATGGGATAGACATGGCTTCTGGCCTACTATAACGTATTCCGATTTTTCGGAGGTAATATCAGAGAACCATTCATTGCAACAATCTGAGGTAGTATCGGAAGACGATGCATCCGCCATTTTTAAATAACCCTATTGAAATATACGCGTGAGTATTGGAAGGATCAGAAAATACGATTCACTTCAGTTTACGAAATTTTGCCACATGGGTGCACTAGTCTAGTTGTTTGTATATTCCCTTTAAAAAGAATAGGAATTTAAAGATTAATCTAACAAAAATTTGACTTAAAAATTTTAGAATTCAATAAGTTTTAATAGGCAAACAAAATATCGAAATTGCACGTATAGTTTTTAATTTTATATTGACTTAATGTCATTGACAAAAACATACAGGATCACTATAACCTGTACGGGTTAATGAAAATTATTATTACTTATCAAATTATCGAAAATTATCACATATATTTAAAAAATATGGATATCTCGTTGGACGATAGATTAAACGTATTACAGCAAATAAGTCAACAAAAACTCGTTGAAATATTAGACGCGATCCCCGGAACGAAAGACTTAGTGATAGAACAAAAACTTATGAAAATTTTGGACAGTTTTGTAGGCGTTTCTGTACTCAAGTAATTATCTTAAGTAATCATTTGGGACATATTATTTAAACAAATGTTAAATGATACTATTTTCAATCTAGACGTTATGGTGTTGAAAAGATTTATAAAATGGAACAAGGTTTAAAGCTTTCAAATACTCAACATATATTTTTAATTTCAAGTGATCTGATTGCTTGCAAAAAGGTATTAGATCAAATACAATCAGAGATTACATATGAGACTTTAGATATCAAACCACATATAAAGCCAAACCATCATATTTTAGTTACCCCATTTGTACCTACTGTCCTTAATTCTATAATTGAAGAAGAGGGTGATTATTTCATTATAAAATTAAATATTAGTAATTATTTATACTTCATTGAAATAAGAATACAAACATTTATTTAGGGTTATCTGGACTGGTTACATTACAAACAATATCCTGGGAATTCATCAGATTAGATGGAAACATCTTATCTTTAGAAAACTGTATGTTTATTGATCTTTACTATCACAAAGATACTACTCTACTACCAGCATTAGCACGTGGCTTATGGTCACTACAACTTATACTTGGTTCACCCAAGCTGACACTTACCTTTGGAAAGTACAGTCAGCAAATGCTTAAAATTATGCAATCCATGAAACAATGCTTAGGCTCTTCTAGTATTGAAAATGAAATAGGAGCTTTAATTATAATGGATAGGAATTATGATTTAGTCACGCCACTTTTAACTCCTGTGACTTATGCTGGATTATTACATGAAGTAGTGGAAATAAATGTTGGTACAGGTACTTTAGGCAATTCTCAAACCAAACTAGATCCAGACAAAGATCAAATTTATGGAGAAGTAAGAGATACACCATGCAGTGAAGTTTTTCCAATTTTACATGGAAAAGCTAAATCTTTAAAATGTATATTTATACATTTGCACATGTTATTTTTATTAATTTGGCCTTTGCAATAATTAATATTTTTAATGGTTTATATTAGCGGAACAAAATGCAATACAAACAATGAAGTTATCTGAAATGGAACGATACGTAGCAACAAGATTACAAAAGACTAGAGATTTAATGCGACAACTTGCTTTTCATATTTCTGCTTGCCAACTAATAGCAGATACATTAAGTTCTGACTTTCAAACCTTACAAAAAATAGAAAAATGTATACTCGAATGCAAAGAAAGAAAGGAGTGTTTGAATCACATTGAAAGATACATAGGTATGTAATTTCTTTTATAAAACAATGGCACTATCTTCCAAATGATTAATTTTTCAGATGAACATCCACTGAGAACTTTACGTTTATTTTGTTTATTGTCAATTACAAGCGATGGAATTACTCAAACTGAGCTGCACTCCATACAAAAACTTCATCTTCATGCTCATGGTTATAAGCACATACCATTATTTTATAAATTGCAAAATATAGGTTTATTAAAATGCAGATCAGAAAACATCTTGCATAAATTGCCAAATTGGAATAGTGAATGGAGCAACAATGCACAGAAGTTAAAACTGTTACCTAGCTACTTTAAACAAACAGAACAGAAAAGCCGTTTGGGTCCAAGTTATGTATTTAATAATGTTTATGTGCCATTAATTGTTAGTAATATTTTTAATTACATTATGTCTCTTATCAATATTTCATATTGAATTGAACTGATAGAGTTCATATTCCTTTAGGCTCAAATATTAAATACTGTTGTAAATCAAGAAAGAGATTCCAAAAGCCTCGAAGAATTAACAAATTTATCAAACTGTGTTATAAGTGGTCAACGTGGTTTATTATCACCAAAAATAGTAGTAATATGCATTGTTGGTGGCATTACTTATGCCGAAATAACTGCTTGTAGATTTATAGAAAAATCAACTGGAATTCGACTTGTATTAACATCGGATAATATAATAACAGGTAATAAAATACTTGAAAAAGTACAAGACATATAAACATCTTAAAGATGATAATTAAAAAATTGTAATAACATTGTTATTTTTGTACGATAAATTGGGTCTTTTTATATGTAAATAGTAGCAAATATGGAAATATGAATATACACTAAAATAATGTATGATTATTTATATACTGTTATTTTCAATATTATTTACATGAGTGTATGCATGGTATAATGATAATCCTGTGTTAAACACCCACATAAATATCATTCAATGACTGCTGATTTAATAATTTCGATTTTCTTCTCGATTACGATCTCGATTACGATGTCCCTGTCGATTGTAGTTTTGTCTGTCACGGAAGTTTCCTTGATTTCCTCGTGAAAAGAAGTTTCCTATGATAATAAGATGTTTTTATTATTAATATTTTATAATTTTATAACCATTTAATATTGGTCAAAATTTTCATAACCTACCTTGCTTCATTTCGAAAATACGTTCATTAGAGTCCACAAAATTGTTCACTTTATCAGTGAGTTGTAACGCTAATGATTGTAAACGGCTTGGTTCGCTACGATGCATTACAACAGTTTCTGTCGGATCATCCAAAGATGCCATAAGTTCTTCGTTGATAATCATTTTACTAATAATAGAATGAACAACAGGTCGCTTCAATTGAAACATCTCTGCTAATTTTGGCATAGAGATCGAATCATACACATGCGAATACGTAAACAAATATGTTCTCAAAGCTTCTTCTTTGATTAATCTTGTAAGCATGTCACGAACTTTACCCGCTTGATAAAATAGATCCCAAACTTTAGCATTCATTTTTTCATTAATAATAAAATTATTGCAAGCCAACCAATTTCCATTACGCATTGCTTTTGCCGCTGCAACAACATGCTCTCTCATAGATTCTGGAGGTCCAACTAACGACTGACGTTCACTAGACCTTAATTGTTGATAAAAAGTTTTGGAAATCATTCTTCTTCTCGCATCAAATTCGTGTGCAGCCATGTACGGAATTTCAATGAGCATCGCGGAAACCAAATAAACACATTCAAGAAGTTCTAAATTGATGTGCATATGGAACGGCATTTGCCTCTGTTTTTCGATCTTTTCTTGTTCTTTGCTACGCTCATGTTGTCTTTGTGGAAGAAGACCTTGTGCCAAGAGTTCCTTTACTTTACCAGTTACCATTAAATCAACTAAACAATTATGTGCGTCTTTAATGTTTGCATGACGGAATGCACATAGGCCCAAATGAGCAATAGTTCTGTTATATAAAATCTATAATTGAAAAAATTAATAAAATTCATAAAAATATCGAAAAGTGCAATCGTATTATAAAAAATACAAACTTGTGTAGCTGGGTCGGAATGCTGAATAGTTTCTTGTAAATGGGACATTAGAATAAGATCACGTGCTTGAAACCAGTTATCATGAAGAGCATGATGATAGACGTGAGAAAGAATTGCACGGGTTCTAAGTCTATCCGTTCCGTCGTGAGCGTAAACGTATTTACAAAGTTTTTCCATAATCTGTACAGATGTTGCTACATCTGAACCAAGTTCTCCCTAAAAAAGAAAAGATATATTTTCAAACTTATCGCATTATCTTCAGATTTTTATCCGGATTAAAATGTTAATAATTATACACCTACTTCTTTCTGTTTAAGAACATTTGGATCGAATTTATAATACAAATGTTCAATTTTACGTAAATATACACGACAAAGCTCAGAAACAGTTCCTTGCCTTTCTAAATATTCTTGAACTTTATCTATTATTGTGGATACTTGTTTCTCATCTTTCAATCTGAAAAAAGGAATCGTAAATAATATTCTGGTTTGTATTGTTAATTTATTAATCCATTTAATTGTAGATATACCTTTCCACATATTCATTACTATGTGGATCACATTCTTTTAATAATTTAGTAAATTCCTCATCTAAACGTTCCACTAATGTTAATACACATCCATGTATTTTATATGGTGCTGTTTCATATTCTTCTGCATCTTCTGATACAATCTCGGCAATTATCATGTCTTTCGTATTCAATAGCATATCAAGCATTTCCGTAATACGTTCCAGTATTCTATTCGAAAATAATTTATTTATTAATAAATGAATTAATATGATATTATATTTAAAAAATTTTAAATATGATACCAACTTTGACCAATATTCAGGCTTCATTGCATCCGATACTTTCGGATTGTAATCGAAAATAGAGGACACAATAGAAAACTTGATCTTCACAGCTACTGCTGGTCCAAGATTATGAGCATCAGCTATGGATTGCAATTCATGTAAAAGCTCAATTTGTTCTTTGCGATCGGTACGCTTTTTACCACGTGCTGCAATGATCTCGGAAAGTTTCTTCAAGACAGCAGCCACATTAATTTCCGCATCCTTTACAAACATTTTTGGTTTTTCAGATGGAATAGCCACGCCACCTTTGACAGTTTCCCATTCGCCTTCTCCATCGTCCTCATCTTTCTTTTTTTTCCGTTCTTTTTCTTTTCGTTCTTTTCGCTGTTCTTTTCGTTTTGCTTTGTCCTCCTCCTCCTCTTTATCTGTCACTCTGTTTAGAGATATAGTGGTATTAATATAGTGTTAACTAATCATTATTTTCATTTGACTATATTTAAGCGTACTTTTTAATAAATCGTTCACGTATATTTTGATACTGGCCTTCATCTTCACTACTTGTACTCTCACTATCTGATGAACTACCCCAATCAGATTCACTTTCGCTACCATCTTCTCCATCAGCCACGCTTTTCTGTAAAGTAATTTTTTTTAATGGAAAACGTAATGAATTTTATTATATACTACAAAACTTATACCAAATTATATATTACAAACCTTAAATTTAGAAGTATCTGGTTCACTTGCTTCTGATCCAGCTTTTTTAAAAGCAATTGCATTATCTTCCTCTTCCTCAGATTCTACAATTTCTTCAGCTAAGATTTTAAATATAGAGTAATTTTTATTCAAAAGAATAAAATGTATTATAAGTAAGTACTCATAAATTATACACACGTTTCTCTTCTTCTTCATCATCATCCTGATCCGGATTTTCTCTAAATTTTGCTATATCTTCTTCAAAATCTTTATTATATTTACGAAGTTTTTGACGCAATGAAGTTAAAGATTTTGAATTATATTTTGACATATTTTTACGACCTTCACGATCTTCCCACACTTCATTGATAAAATCTTCCATTTCTACTAAACATCTGATATAAAAACGAGGTGTCTGACCACCTTCTTCCTTTGCTATTACAGGTAATGCTTTTTGATAAGCACGCATTAAATCTTCAAAACCTAAGATTACATTGTAAATGATTCTAAATGACTGAATATTATTTTATTTTGTTTGATATCATTAAACATTGATAAATACTTACTGGACAACATGCTGCTCATATCTTTAATCTTTTTATAATTTCTTATGAGTTTTATGAGATTTGCAATTTCTTCATATCTTTTTTCTTTTGTTGATCTTACAACTCTCTTAGTTTCTTCCTCTTCATCGCTGAACTATAAACGTTTTATATTATATTATTCTAATTTTATTAATCACCAAAATACAAAAAAAAAGAAAAAGAGAATGACAAATGTCTATAGTATATATTAATATGTACTATATTTACCGTGAAAGCTGTAGTTGGTGCTCTTTGAACTTGCTCCTCCTCAGAGGCACTATCAGACTCAGAATCTGATCCAGTTGCAAAAAAGCGGCTCATTTTTAAAAAAATACTGTATCAAAGAAGAATATGTTTAGTAAATGATTATTGTTTTAAAAAGTGATTAAACTACTTGTATTTCATTATTAGTAAAAATATTTGGATATGCTTGTCTATAAAATGTCATAATATGACACAATAGTATTATCATATAAATTGCACATGTATATAATTGCAAAAATTATTTTGTATATAATGATTTTCAAACACATGGTGTAATATTTTGATTGACTAATATCGAACACACATTGCTATTGACAAAAATTATTTAAAAAATACGGACTTTATTTAGTTATTTAAACTTACAAGTCACAAAATTACACTTTTTTTTTTTTCAATGAGTACAACTACTATAGGTTATAATGACAACGACATTAAAGGTTGATATACCATAAAGTATGGTGTGTGGAATAAGAGGTGTTCCAAAAAATAACAAAATATAGCTTTTATATGCTTCTTAATATTCTTTTACTTAAACTATTATTATAGTCTCTTTCGATATTAAAATTAATTACGTATTAATGTATTAATTTATTTTTTAAAACAATAATTATATTCTTGTTAAATTCTAGTAATTTTAATTATGTATTCAAAACGTGCAATTTTTTGCAGGTCAATATAAAAATATATCATATCTCCATAATATTTATTAACTAAAATTTTCAACTAACTGATTTGAATTAATAATATATTGTTAGAAATAATTTTTAGTAAGCAATTCATCAAGAAATAAAATAATAGTAAAATATAATTTTTTTACAGAACCGTTGCAATTAATAACAAATTAATCATATCTGTTACATTAACAATTAATGCTAAATAATGATTAATTTTTAATTATTTTGGATTTTTAATAAACCAGTATGAATGTATTTTGGAACGTATATATATGAATTTCCTGGGATCATTATTACAAATGCGTCCCTTCTATTGGTAGTATTAAAGGAAGTAGGAGCATTTTACGAAAGGAATATAGTAATTGGATTAATACGTGTATGTTTTCTTACGAAGCGTGAATTTAATAAATATATAAAACAATTACATATAAACATACATATATCATATATCTTATCAAATATTACGTTTACTATTTCCTAGTCTTCTAGTGATATTCACAAGTACAATTCAAAACATTCAACAATGTCTGCTGATGGAGCGAGGTTGGAAGAGTATGTACAGAATACGAAAATATAATGTTGTGCTGTATTCAGTACATTAAACATTACTTTTTTAATAAACAGAAACCATATATTCTGTAAATTGATTGATCCTTTTTTTTAAAAGTCACATAAGAGTTATTATCTTAAATATTTTTTAATGTTTTTAATATATGTTTAAATTTTATATAAATCCTATTTCTTTAATAATTTTTTATGAAATTATATAAATGGTTTTGTCAAACATCATATGATTTTGGTTTATACTGATTGAAATTATATATTATCAAATTATTCAGTACAATTAAATATATAATTATTTCAGACTTGAAAAAACACTAATTGCTAAAAACCTCTTTTTTGGAAAACAATATATGGAAGCATCGAAAAAATACACTGAACTTATTGGTAAAGTATATTTGTATAATTAGAAATTTTTAATACCACAATTTAATAAGTAAATAAAATAAATGTTCATTTAGATCTATGTCCAAATAAACCATTGTTCTATGCAAAAAGAGCTGCTTGTTATATGATGCTTGATAAATATTCTCATGCCTTGGATGATGCAAAGAAATGTATTGAATTGGATGTAAGAGTAAGCAAAGTATGTTAAATATACATGGAAAAATAGATTTTAAAAGATGAACATTTCTTTAATATAATTCATTTATATTTAGGCATATGAAAGAGTTATAAAATGTTGCTTGGTTTTGGGAGATATTATTCAGGCTGAAACTACTTTACCTAAGTTATTAGAGATTGATCCTGAAAATAAGGCAATAACCACAGAGCAAAAAGACTTGGAATATGTAAAAAAATTTCTTAAGGATGCAGATGCTGCATATGCTGCTAAGGACTACCGTAAAGTTTGTGATTTAATTGTTAAATATATTATAAAATAAATATATATGTAATGTAATAGCTGACAGTGTTTAAAATATTACAATACTTGTAGGTTGTATATTGTATGGATCGTTGTTGTGATGTGAGTACTCATTGTACACGATTTAAACTAACTAAAGCAGAATGTTTAGTATTCTTGCGGAGATATCAGGAAGCAGAGGAAATAGCAAAGTATATTGTCTTTTTTGTTTTATACATCTAAAGTAATAGTAATTATTGTATACTATTTCTATAGCAAGTAATATTTCAGTAATATTTTGCATCTGGATAAGCAAAATGTAGATGCTATATATGTTCGTGCTATGTGTCTATATTATCAAGATAATATTGACAAGGCATTTACATATTTCCAACAAGTACTTAGGTTAGCTCCAGACCATGTCAAAGCATTAGAAATATATAAGCGAGCTAAAAATTTGAAAAAGAAAAAGGAAGATGGAAACAATGCTTATGATATGAAACTGTATGAAGCAGCATACAAATTTTATACAGAAGCCTTAACTATAGATCCCCAAAATGTAGTAACAAATTCAAAACTTCACTTTAATAAAGCGATAGTTGCAGCAAAGGTATTATATCTTTATTTTCTATTAAAATTAATTTCATAGAAAGGTATGATTAATTTTGTTTGTTACTCTATAGCTAGGTCGATTAAATGAATCAGTAATAGAATGTACAGAAGCATTAAAACTGGATAAATATTATGTTAAAGCTCTCCTGAGAAGAGCAGCTTCTTATATGGAACTTAAAGAATATGAGGAAGCTGTTCATGATCTTGAGAATGTTTGCCAAATGGATAAGAGTTTGGGTAAATAATGTTTAATTTTATAATATAATTATTAATATAATAAATATTTTAATATTAATTAACAGATAATAAACGACTGCTGAAGGAAGCTATGTTAGCATTAAAGAAATCAAAAAGGAAAGATTACTATAAGATTTTAGGTATCGACAAGAACGCATCAACTGATGATATTAAAAAAGCGTATAGGAAACGAGCAATGGTACATCATCCTGGTAAGGTTAAAAATGTATTTTTATCCAGTTTAATTTAATTGTACTAATCTATCTCTGCGCTATTGCACATAGATCGACATCCTAATGCAACTGAAGGGGAAAAGAAAGAACAAGAAAAGAAATTTAAAGAAGTTGGAGAAGCTTATGGAATTCTGTCTGATCCCAAAAAACGGTCGTGTTATGACAGTGGACATGATATTGATGAGAGATTCCAAGGTTAGTGTAATCTATTAAATTTTTATAATGTACATAACACATGTACTATATTTAATTTTGAAGTAACCTATATATAATTTTTCAATTTTAACGAATCTTTAAGCGAATCTTTCAAAAGGTTATAAAATATCGTTCTCTTTTATGTTTAATAAAGAAAACAGTTAAAATACACTAGGCAAAATGATAGCACAAATATAAAAAACAGGTAAACGAGTTTTGATTCTTTTGAATGAAAAGTAGTTTCTTATAGATTCTTGAATGCTCAATCTTGTGCTATCTTTTTGTTCAGAAATGTATATATGTAATTAAAAATTTTTTTTTATAGATATGACTCCGAACACAATGTTTCAAACACAAGTGTTTTTTTATGAACGCAGTGGTAATGTCTTTACTGTCCACTTTGGTTAACAGTATTACAAAAATTCTACTACCATAGCATTTTAAAAGATCATGTTATTCTAGAGATGAATATATTGGATTTCTTTATCTTCCATTTATAGCACATCCTGTATCATCATAGGTAGCATAAATGATATAAAACCTATTAGATATAGTTTTATATATTTATTTAAATAATTGTAAATATGTCTTATATGGTATCTTCATATATATATGTAGAGTTTTTGCAGTAAGCATGAATGAATGTTGAAAATCACGTCAATGATCTTTAATAAATATGTTTCTGGCGAATTATTTGTATTGATATAGGTATTTATGAAAATTATATTTAAGTTATTTTCTCTTACCTCTCTCTATTCAGTGGCGTTAGAAAATTAACTTATAATAAGCTAAGTAATATAATTTAAATTAATTTTATAAAGTTACTTTAGTTCATATACACATTATACAATATTTAAATTACCTTTGAGATGACAAATGATCTTATATATTTCACATCTTACTGTAGAAATATATATCATATTAAATATTATATAGAGTGATTAATTCTTAGAATTCCATACAATTTTTCCTTACACTTGTTAAAGTGGAAAGTTAAGAAAGTAATAGAATAAAATAATAAAAATTTTATTAAACATGAATGTTACTTTGGGATATAAAAACCAAGAAAACAACATATTGAGTATCCTATTTATTACTTAACAACACTATTCATATACCATAATTATTAAAATAATAAAGTCTGCTCGCTATTTCTATGCTCTATTCAAATACAAATTTTATTGCAAAAAAATACGAATCGTTCAAAATAAATTATTTGACACTAATTATTTTTTTCTTAAAAGGTAACGAGATTTTAAACGTGATTAATTTTTAAAATGTTTATCATATTTATTTCGTTGTTGGCATCTAACAGTAATATATATGACGCTTTTTAAAAAATACAGAGACGCAAAATTTCGGAAATTACATAAATCTGACTTCGTTTAATTAAAATACGCGGACTTAACACACATGATGATTAAAATATATTTGTTTAAAGGTCACATAAAAATGTGCTATAGCACCTATATATTTATTCTACTTTCAGCAAGAACACACATATATTTAATATTCTATTCAAGATTAAAAATGTACAATATTAAACAAATTTTTTATTTTCCATTATATAAATGTTTAATTATCACTGTATAAGATAGCACATTTTCATCTTGAATATCAAAAAATATTGTATTTTTTATACTAATATGCTAATATTATTGAGCATGAAAATGTTATTTAAAAATGTACTATATTAGGTCTTTGAAGTAAGTACTTCGATTTTAGTTTTAAGTAACAGTTGCATAAAAAATTGGTAATAAATTAAAAAACATTCCTTTTTCTGTTACTATACAATTTATATACTATAGTAGTTCAATGATAATTTTTAATTTTCATCGAATATAAAATATAAAAAGTCGTTCTATTATCGAACACTTGTTATTAAATGATTAAAATCTGTACCTTATAGTGTACTAGAGATATACACATTTCAAAGGAAAATTGAATATGGTGTTTGTGATCTTACACATACAGTATAAGTACATTTTCGAGCAACAGTATGTTTGATAATATATACATATATACAAATAATCTACTAGAATCTTGAATTAATTTTGTGCTATAATACAGTAATATATTAGGATTATTTGTTTGATTCATTATAGGATGCTCTACCTGCCAATTCAAGTAAGTAACGATCAGGATGATCTATCCAGTCGCTAGCGCTTAATTTAACAATTCTTTGCTTTTCCGCTTCCTTCACTTGCCATTTTTTGATTTCCAATTGACGTTCCCTACAAAATCTTCCCAATTAATATTTATCCAAAAATCTATCTGATTTAATATTTAGGAGAAAGTTGTGTTACCTTAATTTCGTGTCTCCACAACCCCAAACTTCTAAACTAGCAATTGGATATGGTGCACCTGCAATACTAACTGAATGGAATGATTCATCTATACTAATATACGGCGAACGGGGATTACTTCCAAATCGTAATCCATGAGGATATCCTCTGATGTTGGTATTCAAGTATAATACTTTAGCTCCTCTTTCAATAACTCTGTATGAAGGAAACAGTTCAATACCCATTGAATCTTCATCACCCCAATAAAGATGACTCTCACGCCATTCTACTGCTGAGCATATGCAATATGTGGGACACACAGTATCTACATCTGGACTAACAGCTCGTATAAATAAGAGAGTGGGACCTCTGTATCCTAATACATGGTGAAGAAAACGATTAGCTCCTGTACCATGTTCTGAGCTATTGTACAACAATGTCCAGTGTCTAGGACACACATTCCCCATTCTTTTAGCTATGAGAGCATGAGTTACATCTTTTGGTAAATCATCTGCCTAAACATATATTTATCTTTTTACTTTACAGTTCAGTGAAATGTATAGTAAGTTCTAAATAAAAGTATACCTGAAGATAACATTCAGATAATGTACTTGATAATAACCACACATAGCTCTCGGGTAACAAAGTTTTAGGGAAGCATAAGGAATCTGGTTGTTCTAATATGGGTGTTGGTATTTCCAAACGTGGTTGTGGTTGTTCTTTGGACAAAAGTGCTTTACCATTTCGGTAAGCAGTTGTCAACACATGTATTATATAGCGATGAGGGCCATATATTATACGTGGACAATGTTGCCAGATCCAATTGCTCACATAACTCACAGACAAAGCATATTTACCATGAAACTATAATATATATTTTATAATACCTAAATAAGTTCTGGTTAAAAAATATTAATAGATATTAAATTTACTGACACATGATACAACAGCTGCATTTATTATTTGACCTATATAGATACAGGAAGAAGTTCCACTATTATCCATAGCAATATTGTAAGAAATGTTCAATAAAGCCTTTAATCCTTCAGGACTTACACTTCCATCTTCTTTTATATTAGAATACATTTTCACATAATTCTCTAATACAGTTTGATCATTCATTACAGAGAGAAACTTCTCTGCTTGTTGCTTAAAAGAATTAACACTTAAGTATGAAGTACTAACATTGGCAGCATGATAGAGATAATTAAATAACTTTTCACCTAACTCTGGATAATTAGGGAAAAGATAACGTTGAAATATAGATATTGTAATACCATTTATACGTTCCTGTTCATGAGTTAAATGAGATAGAATCTGTAAAATGAATAATCTAATTAATACCATTACCAAAATTAATTTTTAGATATAGATATTATTGTCTCCACACTAAGAAGCAATTGTATTTTATTTTGTTAGAATAAAAATATGGTATAATGAACAGCTTGATATTTATTCATATCTTCAATTGAAGCCAATAATAGATTAAATTGATTTTTGAAACATAATAATGTCACCCACGAAAAACATATCAACAATATAATTATAGGTTATACAAATTATAACAAATGTCAATGAAAAGATAAATTTACAGTGAGTGCTAAAAAGCAATTTATGACTTATTAATTAATCATATAAGTCGGTTTCTGTTTTTAAAACATAAAAAATCTATAACACTGAATATTTTCACAAAACGATCAACATTTTTCTGCAATATATCGAACATATTTCTTTTGTTTGATTCAAGATAAAAATCAGTTATGACACAACAACTAGCACTTATAAATTCATTTTATACCTTTGCTAAACTTTCAATAGGAAAGAATTGCATATGCGAATTACTTTCTAATTCAGTTCCTGAAGAACTTTTCGAAAGGTTGCTTGCATTTGTATTATCACCGGCATGCACGACAGTATCAGTTTTTTTGTTAGATGGATGTCCAGTACGTGTCACTTGATTACCCATTTCTACCAGTTAAATGTTAAAGTATCAACAAATTTACTCTCTTATCTGAACATACCATCGTTCACAACAACAAACATGCATGCAACCATATGCAACTTTTTAGAAGATTGTCATGAATAATATAGAGGCAAGTAATACACTCGCCATAAATTTAATGCATATCCCCCCCTCCAAATGAATTTCACTTTTAAGTATGTTCTATGTACGTTTGCTAGATCATGTTCAAAAATCAGACTGGTAATTCACAACAGATAGAAGTGAGAAATACTGGTTTAAGTCTGCTTTTCAATACTTTAATAACGGTTAAAATGGAATTAATGTAATATACTATATCATGGTACCTTTTTAAATCCTTTTAATTACTATGATTAAATAGAAATTATCCTAAAAGAAGACTATTCAAAAAACTACAAATGAATTAAATACATTTTTTTTTTCCTTATTAAGTGAAAGGTTAAAGAATTAAAACTTACTTGAAAATTGTTCGTAAAATTATATTCAGATTACATAAGATTACAATAACAAATAATCAATACGTACAGTACTTAAAACTTTAAATATTACGCGCTCAGGAGCGCCATATTACGTTTAGAAGCGCGCGCATCCATCATTCTCATTAGCGCATGAGATTTGGGGGGTGGGGAGAGTTCTTTTCCAAAAGCGTGCATCGCCTGTCATCGGAAAAAAATTTGTCGGTAAGAATTCTTTCTGCACACGTATTCGAAAAAAATATTCGTGCAATAAGTTCGTCACGTTCACGGAACGATCAGCCGATTTTGTCCATCTTCTGTATATACAACTCGTTTAATTCGTACGTATACTAGTGCTGAAACAGAAAATTTGGGGTGAGACAGGAGAATAACTATAAAGAAAATTTTAAGAGTATACACATTTATAACTTATAATGTGACAGAAGAAATCGTTTTGGGGGTAGGTATTCACAGGAGCAGGGTGCGCACTTCCAAATAAGGTGCTCTCAAATGATCCAGCCGTTCGTGTCAATAGCGCTACTACGTGGTCGTTCACTGAATTACGACGCAACATTATTGCTAGCCGGCGGGAACGTTGAAATTCCAGTGTTCATTTTTTAAAAAAAGATATTTATTATTTTAGAAGTAACTTTATATTCTTTATATCAGTAGAATACAGCAGTGTAACGTTTAATCGTGAACTATACTCGCGCGTGAATATCTCTATGTGTATGTGTCGTATATAAACACGTGGTAGATTAGATACAGTTAGTGCGAAAGGATAGTAGTCGGCGTCAATCCGTTGACGATAGCAGAACGATTAATCGGAACGTTGAAATTATTCCGTTACTTAGCTTTCTATTAGCGCGATTCATATATAGAATAATCAATTTTCGTGAAGTTCTTTAATCGATGAGATTCGTTTGTTTCCTTGAACGTGCCAGGGTGAAATAAGGAACGATATTCAGAGAAAATGATAAATGGATCTTTTTAATAGCTGAAGGTGAATTTTCTATTCGTTTTGGTAAAAAAATTCTGCTCCATTTAACATGAAATAGCTAAACAGAAATCCGATTTCTAATATGTTAATTTTTCATGAAAGATATTTAATTAAAACACGAACAAGAATGCAATTGACCTAAATGCGTTCTCCAGTAATGTGAAAATTTTGATACTCCCCCGGATTACTTCTCAATTGGCATAACATCAAAAATCGTGGCATTACAGATTTAGTCGTAGAAAA
This sequence comes from Eufriesea mexicana, assembly GCF_001483705.2. Classification (NCBI taxonomy): domain Eukaryota; kingdom Metazoa; phylum Arthropoda; class Insecta; order Hymenoptera; family Apidae; genus Eufriesea; species Eufriesea mexicana. Next base: position 82,580 of record NW_016908595.1, on the reverse strand, counting down.
GTCGGCTGAAAATATCGAAATAGTGTTATTTGGGCTACAATCCATGCCTTAGACGGTACCGAACGGAGTGTAGTAATGTAAATTCAGGAACGCTATGACGATCAGTGTGAATCATCGTCGCATAAAAGCGGCAGCCGGTTTATTTCGGGTGGATCGGATCTATTTTTCGTTTAATCAATTATGATCTACTGAATAATTTATAAGTATTCACAATAATTGACAGCGATGAAATTAAATGTAATGTGGACATTATAGGATGAACATTTAACTTATAAACTGTAAAAGTTAGCATTCGAAAATATTCTTATTTCAGTCGCGCTCATTTCAACACATCAAGGGTGGGGAATCTATTTATAAAACGGGGATGGTCCACGCGACGCCCACGTTGGCGGTGGACACGTAACAATAATTTATTAAAATAATCATAATAGCCGGCACGGCAAAGTACCATCCTTATCCTTTAGGTTAATCATCGTTTCCTTCATTTTTTGTTTGTCACCGAAAGTAGGTGCAGATATGTCTTTCCGTGTGGTGCGTAGCAGCAAGTTCCGCCACGTGTACGGAACGGCTTTGAAACGTGAACAATGTTACGATAATATAAGGGTGTCCAAATCTTCGTGGGATTCAACCTTCTGTGCTGTGAATCCAAAATTCCTCGCTATCATTGTAGAATCTGCAGGCGGTGGTGCTTTCATAGTCTTGCCACACAATAAAGTAAGTTTTATCCTCAAGCTCCTTGATAATTATCGGTTTTTTTTAATTGTATGAGATTCAATTGTTTTTCTCCAAACTAAATATTGTAGTAATATGTTAATTATCATTTAAATGTTTAGTAAGTAATTTTCATGATTATTTACATTATTATAGGTAGGTCGAATACCAGCAGACTATCCTTTAGTTGGTGGACATAAAGGTCCTGTATTAGACATTGCATGGTGTCCTCATAATGACAATGTTATAGCATCTGGTTCTGAAGATTGCGTAGTTAAAATATGGCAAATACCGGATGGTGGTATTTCTAGGACATTAACTGAATCTGTGGTAGACCTTCAGCAGCACCAGCGCAGAGTCGGTCTTGTATTATGGCATCCATCTGCACTGAATGTATTGCTCACAGCTGGATCAGACAATCTTGTCTTAATCTGGAATGTAGGCACTGGAGAAACTATAGTGCGAATAGATTGTCATCCAGACATGATTTATTCTGCATGTTGGAACTGGGATGGGTCTAAAGTAGTTACTACCTGTAAAGATAAAAAAATTCGAATTTTGGATCCAAGAACTGGAGAGATACTAGAAGAAGCTATTGCACATGAAGGTAGTAAAGCTACACGTGCAATATTTCTCAGGTATGTAAATTTCCTTTCTAGGTACTTATAGATGGATAAGCTCAATCAGTTTTTAATTATACATGTATTTAATCACAAATATTTCTACTGTTATGCACATAAAAGATGATAAATGTTTTAAATAAATATTTCTGAAATATGTATTTAGGAATAATGAATACCTCTATTATGCAAAACACTATAAACATATCTTTCACATTAAATAATCATCAAACAATATACATCCGCCTTTTTACACAATAAATGTACTTAGGATAAATGTGATATTTATTTCAAACCAAATTATATTCATAGCAGGCTATAGTATCTTTTAATGACATGTGATTGATACTTCTATTTGCACATTAAGAATACCTTTATTTTTTATTATCACATGGTCTTTCCAATTTGTGTAGTGCGAGATTTGGTATTTTTTAATGGAAAACTTGAAGATTGAAAATTCAACTCATCAGGAGGATGTCAACTTAATAAATGCAAATATCAAGGTGTCCACTGTGTAGTATCGACATAAAAGTTTCAGTAAGTATTGTATATCAAGTTATTACTTTAAAATATAATATTTCATACATGTTGATATACAAGATCAGAATATAGTGAAATAACTACACTAATATCTAAAAAAAATAATTAATGCAGTTTTCAATACTGATAATATCTGTTTCGAAAAATGGACAAATCGATTCAGGTACATATTTTATAAAATTCAGCAACTGCTGTACTGATCAGCTGGTGTATTAATTTCCATTTAAGATATAAATTATAATAATTTGTTATGTAAACATTGCAGTTTCTTAACAATTATTTTACTTGTTTTATGTTATTTCACATGTGTGTATTTTAATACAAAAGGCAAAGTTTTCAAATGTTGTAACAAGGTGGATGTTATTCAGTTTTGATGATTAACTCAAGTAAGAAAATTCAGAAAGCAATAAGAATAAATGTTATGGTATAATATTTAGATACGAATTATGTATTTTTGTAGGATCTTATATTTGTATGTATGAGTGTATATTCCAAAATATATTTTTACTAAAACTTTGTTTCCACAAAGATGTGTGTTTAATATGATTTCAGGGGAGGCTTGATCTTTACCACAGGTTTCAGTAAAATGTCTGAAAGGCAGTATTCCCTGCGTGCTCCAGATATGTTAGGTGAACCTATTGTTATGGTAGAATTGGATACAAGTAATGGAGTTATGTTTCCTTTGTATGATCCTGACACAAATTTAGTTTACTTGTGCGGGAAAGGTGATTCTGTGATTCGATATTTCGAAATTACTCCTGAACCTCCCTTTGTTCATTATATCAATACGTTTCAAACTCCTGATCCTCAACGAGGTGTAGGAATGATGCCAAAACGAGGCTGTGATGTTAATAGCTGTGAAATAACTAGATTTTACCGGCTCAACAACTCAGGCTTTTGCCAGGTTATCTCTATGACTGTACCAAGAAAGGTATAATTCAAATGCATTTACAATATAAAGTACATAAGACTATTTTTATCATTTTAATATTGTTTATTTGCTTTTAGTCTGAACTATTTCAAGAAGATTTATATCCTGATACCCCCGGCGATACTGCTGCGATTTCTGCTGAAGAATGGGAAAACGGAACCGATGCAGATCCTATATTGATCTCCTTGAGGGATGGTTATCAACCCTCAGTAGCCAAGAATGAATTGAAAGTCCATAAGAAGTCAAACATATTGAGCAAAGGAGCGAAAGTTGCTTCTTCGAATTCTGCACAAAATGCTACACAAGCTTCAGCAGGCATCACTGTATGTTATTCGTAAATAAGTTTTTAATACAGATTTTTAAGAGCATGATTATTTATTTTATAGGAAGAGCTTTTGAAAGAATTTACGGAAGAAATAAGAAAACTAAAAGCGATGATCGTAAAACATGAGGGTAGGATACGGGTGCTTGAATCCGCGGTTGCTCTTCAGATGAAAGAAGATGAAAGAAAGGAGAAGTCATCTTCACCCACTGATAGAGAGGTGCTTGCATCGGATGAAGTGTAATTTTTGGCTTATATTTTAAGCTTCCAAAAATAATACGAAAGGAGGAAAAACATAATTAATTGTGAAATAAAAATGATCATATATTTTGATATAACAATTTGTGTAAATAGTAGGTTTTAGCTACGTTGTGTGTCTCAATTTTTATTGCAATGATTTTGCTATTTATTGTACATCCATTCATCATACATCCTCTCCATTTGTATTATGTTTACATCTTTTATTTTATTAGATCATAGTCGACATGTGACACCTTCTGTTACTAGCATTAAGATTTCGGATGTTATTTTATGTCTAATACACAAGACTTTTATGTATATTCATCCTTATAATTGTTCAGGATAAAATGGGTATCTAATTTATAGAGATACTTTACTGTATAATAACGAAAAATTACTTTATTTCTAATATGAATAATGCATAATTCGTATGTAAGTTATGCTACATAAGATAATCTATAAAAGAACGAATCACTATTTTATGAACAATTTGCAAGTAACAAGTTGATATTGAGTATTTTTGACTAATCTGTTTTTTTGACATTGTGAAAGGAAATCGTTTGTTTTGTACAAAAAATGTGAATATAAAACAGTATAATTGACTGAAGTAAATTTTTTAATTTTTTAATAGAAGGACCTGTTATTCTAGTATAAATATATTAATAAAAATATACTAATTCTTTTCAAATTTTTTACACATATAAAAAGAAAAATGAATAGAATTAATCTATGTTTGTTAAACGCGCCATTCAATAGATTAAAAAGACTTCGAAAGATGTCGCTGAGGCAGTCAGTTTACATCTTAAGTGTTGCTTGATCGTTCACTACGGTTCATTCGCTCGTGCGAGTAGTGAAATGTGTGACAGCATCCTCATCGAATATGTGCACCGTTAATTTTTAGTTTTACATATCGCACTCACCACCATTGTGCGCGGGTGTTTTCAATAGCCTTATAGCTATCAATTTATTTTACAGTGAGTAACATCATCATTAGTATAACTGCAATTGATAATTATGTATCATGTCAGTCATAATCTATGAATTATGTAAATCATTAATTTTTGTAACAAATTGTTTAATATTTTTTAATAAGAAAATAGAGTAATATTTTTTTCATAATTTTCCATAGAAATTTGGATAACCTAACTCTTAAAATTACTAACACTATTCCCGAGTAGAAGAGGAATAACACACGAAGAATAATTGATTCATTAAAAAATGATTATTTATGAGATTTTATTCATTGATTTTAAAACAAGAATCAACGAATATTTTTTTTCATCCATAATATTGTGGGATATATGGTGTATTGTATAATGAGTACATCTACAATATAAATGACATTCGAAAGCATTTGGCACAAGATTCGTGGGTGCTATTTTAAAATGTAGCTTTGCGACATCATTCTCTACGTTTGCATTATTGTAATGTGTGTATATATTAATATATTCTCTATGAAAAGAATTACTGAAAGGTTTATGACTCCGTCTTGTGAAAAACGATACCTCTTGAGATTCGTCTAGTTTTCGCCTGTTCAAATCAGTAAATCAGTTTCGCTATTTTCATAAAACATTTTGTTCACATCACTTTGATGTATCGATATTTACGAAAAAGAAGTAAGGAACATAGAATCGAAAGATACTAAAATTTACTGATTAATACAAGCTATAGCTTACATAATTCCACGTGTTTTGAGGGACTGTCAAGGTCTCATAACGAATAGCTTAATGCAAATTATTTTTTCAGCAGTTAACAACATCGTGATTAGATTAGGTCAAAAATTATGTTCTTCGTTGCTTCAACTTTTTATGTTTTTTATCTGTTTTAATTATTGTGTTTGACTAACTTAATTTTTTAATAAAAATTAACACGTCACCTGATAAAAAAATAATGCGTCAGCAGCACGTGCATCTTACTACATTTCATGTTTAAATTAAAATTTAACTATTTTTATTGACAAACGTTTAAATTTCATCACTATGTGAATGTCTATGTTTAAGATAATACGAGATTTTCCAGAGAATTACAAAATCTTTAATATTAATTTATAAAAGATGTGATTAAATCGTCGATAAAATAGGAAATGATTATATTAGTGAGCCCATATTTTTAATTTCGAGTACATGTTTTTTATTTTTATTTAAAGTAATCGCTGGGTTTATTATCTGAAGTTAGAAACGTGATTTTCTTTATCTAATACACACAATTTATCGCTAAAATACAGAACTATGATTCGTTGCTAAAAAAGCGAATAATCTATTTGTATATTGTACTATTCCGTAAAAAAGATTCTTGACATTGGAATTTTAATAAATGATTAGCGAACAAGCAAGGATTTTATTAACTTTATTTGTTATATAACATTTAGTGTTATATTACATTTAGTGTGTCATATAAAACGTAGTTATTATCAAATCGTATTTTTTACAATTGATAACTTAATAAGTTGTTGAGTGTATGCAGTGATTTATCAACAAGGATTTCCTCGTTCATAAGTAGGAAGTTTTAGTCTCTCATATAATTATAGCACCACGATCGAGTAATTTATTTTGCACCCGGAGCTTATAATCACTAGATGTTATATTACATCATTATGCGCGCATATAAGCATTATATCGCAAATTGTATGTATGATATCTCGCATGACACATTGGTATGCCACATGACACGGTACAGAAACGGTATGTCACGTTCGATCAAGATTGAAGTATTTTGGGATATCTGCCAATGAATCATTTTTAAGAGATCGTCTTTGTGAAGAAGCCAAGGAACTACCTGTATGCTTCTACAAGTATATTATGCTAAAAAATTATATTATATTAATTTGTTTCTGTTTAGGTAAAAAAGCTACAATTCAGATTTTGATATATGGGCAATTAGTTTGATCTCGTTAGGGATATTTTATCGATAACATTTTTGGTCATTCTTTCAACAGTCATTTCCTTATCACTGTCGTATACATTACACCTGTTGATACATTGCCAAATCACATGGACGGTGATTCATTAAATAGATCAGGGGCACGGATTAATCCGTTAAAGGATTACATTTCATGTTTTGTAGTTATTATTTTCATTTACCTTATCAGTGCGTAAATTTTTTTTTCTAACCTAACGATTGCTTATCAAACAGACATTTCGCCGTTTGGTAACCCTTCGTCGTATCTTTTTATAGCTTTTTCACTTCATTCTCGTCTTACGTAATTTCTAACCCACGTATGACGTGAGCAACAGTAATGTAGACGTGTTTCCGTTCATTTCTAGATCTTTCTTGAAAGATTGTCCCACCATAAGTGACGTAAGATGGCATCGCTGAAACTATTAGTGGGGGGTGCAAGCGCCATCGGTGCTAGTGCTCTTACTTCTTACCTATTGATGTCCGATAATACCGTAAGTATACTTGATCATTATTGAAATTTAATTAATTTTAACTACCTTGCCCTTTGGTTCTTATTTGTAGCATTTTTTTTTTTTTCGCAAGAATTTGTGCAATCACAACGGAATTCTTCATTTGAAAATTATTTGTCACTAAAAAGCGCGGGAACAAAGGTAATGCGATATCAGCAAAGATGAAACTGTTGGGATCTTTTTTATATTTTATAAATTTTTTTAACCTGTTTCATTCTTCATAATAAATTTATTATTATAATTGCCGTTATTTAGCTCCTTTTCCTCTTTTCTTATGCAGACTGTAAAATATTTAAAACTGCAAATAAGAGCAAATTTTGGAAGTCACCGGTATCGTTATCGTTATAGTTTCTACCGGTCACTGAGTTCTCGAATTTAGCTTATACCTTGACGAGAAGTTATTACTGACCGTAATTTCTGCTGGCAGTCAAGGCTGTATAGTGTTTCGAGATCAGGCCGCAATCACGTGGTTACCAAAATTTCACTGCTGGGAAGGTCTGTGCCAGGCCAGGATGAGCTATCAGGGATGCTCGTCTATTTCGATACCTCATTGTTTTTCGCGTCTACAGTTAATTTAAATATATGATCATTTATTCTGATTAGACAACATGTCGTTGAAAGAACTATGAGCATCTATTAACGAAATGTTTCCTTGTAAATACGTATCCATGCATATGATATTAAAAGGATAAAACGTGTGAGCTTTGATTACTGTTCATAACAGATAGAAGTTTCGTGTTTTTATATATACGTTTTATATATTTTTATTTATTTATTTTTTATATTTTATATATACATATAAAATAAATAAACAATTAAATTCTGTCACATAGTACGTATCATCAAGCACTAATAATTGGTGTAGTGCTGGGGTAGAGAAATTTTGGATTATAGGAATCTAATGTCATGCTGTCACAATTATTTTTCTCCTTTTTTTATTTTATATTAATTTATTGTCTTAATTAAAAAATAGTTCTTTTTTTTCATGTATACGTTATAAAGTTGTTAGTGAATACTGTCGTGTATTTTCTTCATCGAATTGAAGATTTACAGTTACGGAAAATTTATTTTCAACGAGCAGATGTTTAACAAAATAAAATAAGATAAAACTACAATTTAGTAACTTTGCCATAAATCACCTCATTTCTTCAGGTTTTTTTTCTTTTTTTTGTTTTTTTTTTTTTTTTTTTTTTTTTTTTTTTTTTTAATGCTGTGTTTTAGCATTAGGAGAGCTTGAGAAGTTACTATCTTTTTACTCCTTTTTTACAAAAAGACAAATGACATTCAGTGATTTTTGTTCACCCGTTATATACATTGGACGAGCGGTGATCTCTTCCTCACTCTGGATATCATACACGTACAGGCAGAATTCAATGTAGTTAAATCCATAATTTTTGCAAATATCTTGAAAACTAAGACTGAGCGGTAATTCTTGTTCAAATAATAGTTGTTCAGAATTTCGCGCTCTATAATATACTTCAAAATCATCGGGATCTGTCAACACATTCTGCAGCTTTTTCAAATTGTTTTTTACAAGAATATAATAAAAATGCATTACTTTTTCAAGCTTTACAGATCTATAATTCTTATTAATGGTACAATACAACGTGTTTTGGAAAAACCAGAAAAAAGATAAACACATTTAGAGCAAAGTCATTAAATTTACATAAAAAATTATTTTTATGATTAATACCCATCAGGACTGATTAAATGATTAAGGAATGAAAAAAAAAAAAAAAAAAAATGGAATAAGAGGATATAGTAAAAAATTGATTATATGTACATTAGAAGAAAAATATTTCTACTATTTTATACGATGTGTGGAAGATACGTAAAACATTTGTTTACAAATAATGAAGCCAAGTATAAAAAGACAAAATGACAACGTTATTTCATTAATTTTTCTTTCCGTACTTATACTCTGAATTTAAATGACTATATTTAAAAATAGTGAATACTAAACGGGAGATGTGCGTAATAGACGTGCGACCAATTTACACTTGCCGTTATGTCGAATAAAAATCACGACAAAAATGTGATGCTACTGAGCAACTAATGAGCATTGTTTTACATTATCTACTGTGAAGTGGCATATATATAATATATGATATTAATATACATCTGTAATGATATATCGTGAACAAATTCTTTTCTTATTAATATAATAAGAATAATATTAGCATAAATTCGTAAAATTTAATTTTTTATACAAAAATGTAGATACGAGATCGATATTTATCAAATTAGAAATTGAATTAATTTGATATAAATTGTAACAACAATAAATTTTATCGTTAACTGATTAAGATTGATTATTCAAGACCGGAAATTAGCATGAAATTCAATCTACAGAAATAAATGTATGAGGATTACTTTCTTATTTTATTTTACTCGCTCTATTTTCAAAGTTTTCGCGATGTAATATTATGAAATGTATTATGCAAATTCAGCGGTAATATTTTTATCTATTGTAGGTACATGCGGATGTGCCACAAACAAGACCAGCGAAGAGACCTTTACCAACAAGAGAGGAACAATTGAAGACATTGAAGAATCATGAAGAATACGATATTCTTATCGTTGGTGGTGGTGCGACGGGGGCCGGATGTGCATTGGATGCTTGCACACGAGGTGATTTGTTAATTTTTGTATTACATTAAACTAAACGATTATTTATTAACCGTACCCTATGTTTAATTTTCAGGTTTGAAAACAGCTTTAATTGAAGGGGATGATTTTGCTTCTGGTACATCTTCTAGAAGTACAAAGCTTATTCATGGTGGTGTGCGTTACCTACAAAAAGCTATAATGCAATTCGATGTAGAACAATATAAAATGGTCAAAGAAGCATTACATGAACGGGCATCCATGTTACACAGTGCTCCTCATTTAGCTCATCCTCTACCTATTATGTTGCCTGTTTACACGTATGTTAATCTCTGATTATCTTTATTTGTTTTTTGTTTTAATTATCTTCATTTGAAATGAAAACTGTAACTAGAACTATTATGTAATATCGATTTATCTCCAATAGGTGGTGGCAGATTCCCTACTACTGGTTTGGTATAAAAATGTATGATCTCGTTGCTGGAAGCAAGACGGTGAAATCGTCTTATTTCCTCAGTAAAAGTAATGCGTTAGAATTATTTCCCATGTTGAAAGGAGACAAATTAACAGGAGCTATTGTTTATTATGATGGTACATTTCTATTGAGTGTTATTTGTTATTTTTTACTGACTTTTTTAAGCACAGTGTAATTTCCTGCTATTTTGATGTAACAGGTCAACAGGATGATGCCAGAATGAATTTGGCAGTTGCTCTGACTGCCTCACGGCATGGTGCCACGGTTGTAAATCACGTTAAAGTTGTCAATCTCTTGAAAGGCCTTGATAAGGTATTGACATTGATATCACTTGACTGTATATAGTAATAAGATCAATGTAAAAATAAATTATTTATTGAGATAACATATCTATTTCGTGAAGGATGGTAATCGAGTACTTACTGGTGCTCGTGTAAAAGACGAACTTACGGGTGAACAATGGGATGTGAAAGCAAAGGCGATAATAAATGCAACAGGCCCATTCACTGATCATATTAGAAAAATGGATGATCAAAACGTTAAAGAGATCTGCTGCCCCTCTTCCGGTGTTCATATCGTTCTTCCAGGTTACTACAGGTGAATAATTAAGTAAAACTTAGATGTTGGAAATATTCAAGAGATTTACGTTAATCATATAAAATGCATTTAGCCCTGACCAGATGGGTTTATTGGATCCAGCAACAAGCGATGGTCGAGTGATATTTTTCTTACCTTGGCAGAAACAAACGATCGCAGGAACGACAGACTTACCTTGCGAAGTAACGCATAATCCTCGACCTACTGAGGATGAAATTATGTTTATTTTACGCGAAGTGAAAAACTATCTCAACCCAGACGTTGAAGTTCGTCGTGGAGATGTACTATCCGCTTGGAGCGGAATTAGACCTCTTGTTTCTGATCCTAACAAACCAAACACCCAATCTCTTGCCAGAAATCATATTGTGCATGTTAGTCCCACAAAACTCATCACAATAGCTGGAGGAAAATGGACAACGTACAGGGCAATGGCTGAAGAAACTATCGACGCAGCTATTAAAGGCATGACGTGATATATATGTTAGAAGTATTGTAAAATTTGGTAATTAATTTTTATGTTATTTGTTAAGCTTGCGACTTAAAGCCTGAAAGACCCTGTCAAACAAATGGCTTTCTCCTTGAGGGAGCTCATGGTTGGAGTCCAACGATGTACATCAGATTAGTACAAGATTTTGGCTTAGAATGTGAAGTTGCACAACATTTGGCTAAAAGTTATGGAGATCGTGCATTTGCTGTAGCAAAGATGGCTTCTCTTACTGGTAAAAGATGGCCAATAATAGGCAAAAAACTTCATCCTGAATTCCCATATATCGACGCCGAGGTGAATACTATCAAACATAAATTTCAATAATTCCTTTTTTATTCATTGTAACAATTAATCATTATTAATGTTAGATTCGATATGGAGTTCGTGAATACGCGAGAACGGCAATCGATATGATTGCAAGACGATTAAGATTAGCTTTTCTGAACGTTCAAGCGGCACAAGAAGCTCTTCCAGGCATTATTGATATTATGGCAGAAGAATTACATTGGTCACCAGAAGAAAAGAAAAGACAACACAAAGAAGCCAGTGATTTTCTCGCTAATGAAATGGGACAAATGGTTAATCGTGCGTCACGTGACAAAATACCTATCAATCTCACAAAGGATGAAATTCAATTATATATTAAACGTTTTGGAATCATCGATAAAGACAACAAAGGCTACGTTTCCATTAATGATATTAGGCGAGGACTTAAGGTTTGCATAAAATATGCTATTAATTTTATGTTATTTAAATTTTGTTTTTTTATTTTTCTTTTGCTTTTGTTATATGCATAATTATCAATGTACAGGTACTTGGCATAAAACTGAATGAAGATGAAATGCACACTTTACTCAATGAAATTGATCTCAATTATAATGGGCAAATGGAGTTACAAGATTATTTACAGGTAAATCGTAAAACACATATTTAATCAGAAACTTTTTTTTACTATTCACAGTTGTTCGGTGACAAGGAAGTACCTGGTGAAGAGCTTCATGAAATACTGCGCGAAATCGACACTAATATGAATGGTCAGGTCGAGTTGGACGAGTACCTTCAGGTCTGTGAAAGCTCGCACGCACGGATTTGGCGTATAGACTTGCTGCTGCTTTCAAATTTCCTTTGTTACGTTATTTTACATATATATTTATATTTGACTCTCAATCTTTTCTTGTTTTTAACATTATTTGGAGTCAATTTATTGTCTAATATAAGACAAAAATTTGAGAAAGACCTGTTGGATATAGTGATACCCATAACATTTTTTACTTCTTTATTTTGTAGTAGTTTATAGTAGTAGTAACAAGTTTTTTAATATTCTCTTTTTATTGCACGAATAGTCTAGACCTTGTCTACATATAGATAGTAACCTGTCTAATCAAAGTTTGCCTTGTCTTAATGTCGTGATTATAATATTTCTATGAATATTCGAACCTCTCCGCCTCCTCTTCTGTCTTGTAAACTATCTTGGTATCATGCTGCTCTTGTGCCAGATTGCAAAACTTATTATTTTGAAGTTCGAGATATGGTTTCCTCACGTTCATAATTCTTAAAATTAATTTTTTCTTTTCCATTTAATACAGATGATGTCGGCCATCAAATCTGGACATGTGGCGTATTCGCGTTTTGCAAGGATGGCAGAAATGGAAGAAGCTCAACATGAAAAAGAAATATTGAAAAAACAGATCAGCGTAGAGAGATCAGGTGGTGGATTGTAAAAGAGATTTACGTTTTGCGGCACTGTACAATTCGCACGCTTTTAATATGCGATTCACATATTCGGAACGCAGCTCTGCGACGAATTCTTTATTACAGAACCATTGTTCACTTTGAATTTCAATTGTAGCCCACTCTAGTACAAATATTCTAGGATTACTATTTTGCAAATCTACTTAACTCTTCTCATACTTTCTATTTCGTTGTATGTAGCTTTCAAGCTTTCAACAAATGAAATGAGGAAGAGAAAGAGAAAGATTTTGACCTCGCAAATGTAAATCAGTTGCAGCTGTATGAAATCTTATTCTAATGATCAATGTCAAAGAAAAGGCACGAATTTTAATTTCAATATGTAAATATCTTTGTGTACAGTGTTTGAGTTACATTAAGTAATAGAACAGATGTGTTCTAATTTGTATATAGGTCCTGAAATGCACCGGTGTGAGTAGAAAACTATAGTTAAATATATTGTTGTATATTGAATCGGTACAATTTTCAGAATCCTATATACTTCCATAAACATAACACAAAGTTTTCACTATTTATCGGTCGCAAACATTTTAAATGTCATGTTCATCGAAACTACACTTTCATAATTACCAGGATTCAATGTTACAGAACATAAGTACCAATGCAAGTTGGTAAGAGAAAATATATAATTTTATTTATAATTTATTATTATTCACTTGCTGTAACAAAAAAATAATCCAGTACTGTAAACAATTCCTTGTCTAGGTATGTTACATACGACGTAATTACACATGCCATTGGATTGTAAGCTCGATTTTATTTTTAGAATTTTCAAAGATGAATTTATTTATAAGTAATGTTAATTACTACTGGTGTATATTAGAGATCAGTTTACATAGATTGTCTGATTATTTAAATGTAATCACTTATTTAATTTATTATTGCTAACATCATACAGGCACTACATATGATCGATGTTAGAGATTAATTTATTTCACTTGTCACTAGTCATTGTCATTGACTTAATAAAAAGCCATATTGGACTATTATTGTCATGTGTCAAGACCTAGCCTAATCCTTATTTTCAAATACATCAATTATTTTGATGTCGTCTTGTTTATTATAAATCTTTTTTTATTAAGTTAAACTCGATTAATATCTTTAGATATCTTTAACGAAAATTTCTGTTGCTACGCATAGAATATCCATCTTTTAGTTAATTATGAGTCTCAAAATAAAAAAAACAAAATATAAAAAGAAGTCGGTAAACTCTTAGTTTTTAATTGAACTAACTTTCAACGTTGCATGCAATCTATTCAATCACTTCATATATGGCTAACTGAAAAGAAAGAGTTTCGAACAGTTCGTTTCTCATCGTGACAAGGACGACGGTATAACTAGGGAGTGTTAACAGCTCTTCCCTTCAGCAAATCAACATCATTATTTGGCAATGAGTTAATGTTTCCATAGCATAATAAAATGAGAAAGAGAAAGAGCATACCTATAATGACGAGATATCAATGATCACGACCCTACTCAAGCGTGGCCCTGACCGGGGGGGTACTGGTAAAAAGAGGGGAAGGAAGGCCAGAGAAAGTAGGTGTGCATCGCTTATCCCTCTTCGACGGGGTGGGCGTCCGACGGTTCCTGCGTACGCCCCTGTCTAACGAACCTCTGCTCGCTGCTAGCTATCGCGAATAAGCAACAACCAATCAGAGCTCTCATCCGATCACTTGGCGGACAGCGACGTTGCCACCTTGTGTACCGCCCCACGGCGAAAGTAGTCCTCTCATAGCGGTATTCGTAGCCCTGTTTTCGCGAGGGACGGCCGACCAACACGTTGCGGGTCTACGTGCACGTGTTGAAATCACGTTGAAATCGAATCGTGCGCCAGGTGATACGAAACCAGCGTAAGATCGTTTTTTGAACGAGAACTCTCAGTTAAAGAACTTTGATAGAAAGATTTTTACGTCGATCGCCATAGAAAGAAGGGGGAATATTGGCTTGTCCTATATCTCTATTTTTGGCGGCAACTTTAAACGAAGCGTCAATTTTTTGGTGTTATCACAGGAATTAGTTAAACTAGTGTTACAGGGTGAATTTTTAATTGAATTTTGTTTTGCGTAATTACACTTCTTCCTGAAAAAGAAAATACCAAACACAGGTATACTGACGAAAAAAGGAAGCAAAGCATAGATCGTCGACCACGATCACTCGCTGAATAGTGCGCGCGCGCGTACCACAGACGCTTGAGTATAATGCATGTCGGTGTGTAGGTGTAACATAAGCGTGCTATTAAAATAACGAATATTGCTGTCAAACAATGTCTATCTGTTCCTTTTCATTGCGTAAAGTTCTTCAAAATTAGTAATATCATAAAACATACGATTAAAGTTTAGTTATTCGTTACGTTCTATAATGGCTGTCTCGGAAACAACTACAAAGCCAAACAAATGAAACAGGAAGTGTAGCAGGCACAAAAGGGTTACCAGCTCGGTTCTTGAAGAAAAAAACGAGTGGCGGGAGTACAGAGTGGACGTTTCTACGGAGGAGCCACGTGCCGTTCGCGAGTTAGGTGGAGTCCCATGTGCAAAGTGGGTGGAGGCTGCATCGTGAGGCTGCCTTCCCTGTTATCGCAGGTACGTCAACGTGTTAGTGAGCGGACAGCCGACAAGCGACCGAGTGGGCGGGTGTGACGACACACGGTGTGCTTCTGTGTTGGTGGTTATGCGCGTCCTTGCCACGGCGGGCAATATTTCGAGCGACGGCGGGTGGGGCGGTAGAAACAGGGGCGTAGAGAGGCGGTCCTCGATTGGGTTCTCGAGGAGTGCTCTCTGGCCTTCTTTGTCTTCGGAGAGTGGTCTTCGCACGTGTCGATATCGTTTAAGTCGTTGATGTTTCCTGGTCGTCAGTCACTCGAGAATTCAGTTTGTGTTCACCGTTTATCCTCAATTTTTGTTAAATCGTGATATTTGAATCGCGAAGTGCGTGTAGGTTGATTGGAAACAAAGAAAAAAGAGAAACGGATCCAAATGCAGTATTTGAGTAGTAGGGTAGTTACCAATGTAGTTAAGTCGATTGTAGATTCATATTTTAAATAGCTTAACTAAGGAATGGTCTTTTCAGATTAAACGCTCTCCAAGCGAGCAATTTCATATACCGCGGACTAAATAGTCAGTCTGGTTTGGTATAGCAAAGAATGGATTCCTAGCATAAGGGTACTCAACGTAAATTTAGCGTTGACGTCGACGTTGTTTGCGTTAAGGATATATTACCGATATATTCATCATGAAACGAAGTGTGGATGGGCGAAATATCACACAGGTGAGATGATTGGCAGGTTTTGTTTCATCATTCGTACAGAAATGGAGTTAGCAGAAATGAGAAAAGCATTAAAATTACTTCACAGGAGGAGATAGAAGACCATGATCCCTTACAAACGCAACAGCAACAGGATGAAGCTGAACAGCAACAACAACTAGAACAACAGACTGCTCAACCTCAAATTCGTTTCCTAAGTGCAAATGTTTTGCAACAGTTACAACAACAGCAAGATGTTCAACAACAAACACAACAACAACAGCAGCCACAAGTTATTACTTTGCAGCAATTGCAAAATTTTGTGCCTTTACAGACTCAACAACCACAACATGATCAACAAAGAGCACAAACCATTTCTGTTCAATCTTTACCTCAACAATTTTTACAGGTATGAGTTGCACTTTTAATATAGAGACGATAATAAGTCAATTGTTTCTTTTTTGAGAATAACGATTATTTTAGGGTGCTCAGTTGATCAGTACTCAGACTCAGGCTGCACTTCAGCAGCAGCAACAACAAACACAGCAGCAGCAGACACAACAACAGCCGCAACAACAGCAACAACCACAGCAGCAACTTAGTTATAGTGTTATACCACAGATGCAAACTGTTAACATAGATGGTCAAGAAGCACTTTTCATTCCATCCTCTGCCATGTCTGCTGCAGGGGGGCATCATCAAAGCCAACCCACAATGCAATTTGCCACTGCTAATGGACAACAAGTTCAACTTGCAAGTCAGCAAGTACAGCTGGCTAATGGTCAGACTATTATTACACCACAGCCAGTTAGTTTAATAAGATCACCCAATGTCTTTCCTTCTATCATACAAAATATCACTGGACAAACTGTACAATTACCAACAGGTACATGTTTTGAGATTGTTAAGTGACTATTATAAAGGCTAGTACATTTGATTTAATATTCTTCACATTTAGGACAAAGTGTGCAAGTTAGGCCACTCCAGTTTCCTATGCAGCATGTTCAACAAACTGTGCCTGTGCAAGTACCGGTCACTGCTAGTAATGGGCAAACAGTATATCAAACTGTACATTTTCCTGTTCAAGCGCTGTCTAGTGTTTTCAATGTGCCTGCCACACAAATGATACCACAAATCACGCAAGTACTATGATTACATAAATAGAAGTTTTTCGGTCGTAAGAATTAGTATATATCGTTTGAAATATAATTTTTTTGCAGCAAATTCCACAAGTAGCTCAAATAATCACACCAAATGGGCAAATTCAGCAGGTTCAAATTGCTAACTTACCTCAACTTCAAAGTTTGCAAGTAAATATTTAAAAAAATGATTTATCATAATATGACAATGTATTTTCTATTAAAATAATCTTAATATTAGAGTCAGCAGGTAACTCAAGTTGCACAGCAAGTTGCTCAGCAACAAGCACAACAACAAGTAGTGCAACAACAAGCTCAACCACAAGTAGTACAGTCTGTACAGCAGCAACAGCAACAACAAGCGGCACAAGCTCAGGTACAGCAACAGCAGCAACAACAAGTACAACAAGTTGTACAACAAGTCATACAACAGCAGCAGCAGCAACAGCAAGTTCAACAAGCACAGCAACAATCATCTGCGCCATCGTCTACTGTAGCGACCTGGAGTACGACAGTAACAACTCCAAGCAACGTTCAAGTAAAAAATCATGGAAGATATACAGGTTGCCCATTTGAAGTTTTGCACTCAATTATTTTTTAAACTATGGTTTGTTTCAAAAAGTGTTTCAAATGAAACTTTCCCTGTTTCAAACAGCACATCTTATAATGGCCATAATCTTAACCTTCAACGACCTTTATATACCAGAGTATTTAGGTCAATGAATACATCCTAAACTACATTATCCACTTATATAAAAAAAAAGAAAATATATATCTAGCAAAATTTTATGACCATTATAAAATGTTCCCCTTGAAACAGAGTAAGTTTCATTTGAAACATTTTTTGAAACGAACTGTAGTTTAAGAAGCACTTGAGTGCAAAATTTTAAAAGGGACACACTGTATTAAGGAGTTAATTATCTTTTGAATGTATCATTAAATATTTATTTTTATAGGTACTCGGAATAGGTGCACTTGGAAGACCAATGCAAGGGGGTAGTAACGTAATTACTACAAAAGATGGGCAGAAAATTGATGTACAAACGTTATCAGCTTTAACAAGACCACCAGAGACAGTTGAAGGTGATATAAAAGTAACTAGTATTGATGCCAGACAATTAGCCAGTGGTCAAGTTATACATATTTCTGCTGCCCAATCAACGCAGTCTGCTGTTCAACCTATAACAATTGCAGGCATGTATACCAGTGATATGTTAATTTTAATTTTTTTTTATATGCATCAATCAGAAAAGGTTTAACACTTTAATTTCATGTATATTTCATAGGAACACAAGCTCAACAGCTAACTTTAATTCCTGCATCTGCGTTAGCAAACTTAACTGCCCAGCAAGGTAACATGATGAGGAGCGTTGGTAGTGGGAGTATAATGCAACTTCAACCTGCTGGCGGAATGAACGCTACAAATGGTTTTCTTCAGTCGATACCTGTGCAAAATATTCCAGGTCTGGGTAATGTGCAAGTTATACCTGCGAGCGCTCTACAACCCGCCACTGTTCAGACATTACCTGCGACAGCTGCTGCGCCTATTGTCGCTGCCCCAACCGTGCAATTAGATTCAAATGATCCGACAAAATGGCAAATTTTACAAACTCTTCAGTCAAACAATACATTAACAACACCCACTCCCACGTCGCATCAGCATCAAGTAACCACTGCAACATCTGCGAATATCGAAACCGATTCTAACAAACAGCATCGTAGAAGGGTCGCATGCACGTGTCCTAATTGTGGTGATGGTGATAGGTAGGATTTTAAAAATAATTCTTGCTTATTTAAATTCATAATAGTTTTGTAAATTTAAATTTATTTGAATAGAAATAGAGACATGACTAGGAAACGGCAACATGTTTGCCACATACCAGGTTGCAATAAAGTATATGGGAAAACAAGTCACCTCCGAGCTCATTTGAGGTGGCATACTGGAGAACGACCATTTGCTTGTAGTTGGACATTTTGTGGTAAGAAATTTACTAGGTCGGATGAGCTTCAGAGGCATCGTAGAACTCACACTGGTGAAAAGAGATTCCAATGTCCCGAATGTACTAAAAAATTCATGCGATCGGACCATTTGACAAAACATATAAAAACACATACAAAAATTCGCAGTACGGTAAGGAGAGTTATACTTCAATTAAAATTGTGATTTATAAATAAATGGAAAGATAAAAATAAAAAATACGGAAAGGTTATGCATTTACAAATTTTTATAGTTTTTGTTCTATTATAGGAAGCAGCTACGTCAACTCAGGAAGGTTCTTCCGACAGTCAATCTTCCACGGAAGAGAAAATTATTATCGCTCTACATAAAGACACGGAACAATCTGATATCGTTATTTCCGAACAAATGGACGAAATAAAACCTCAACCAACGAATCATGTAACAAATGAATAAAAAGAATTCATGTTCTCCCCATGTGGGTTCCTTTGCCTCTGAAAGGTTTAGGAATAAGAAAACTGTTGGCTGAAACGTTGGTTGTTACGTTAACGATATCGATGAAATCTTAATAAATCTAAGTAGCGTTACATTGTTTATGATAGTTTTCAAAGATTATTGTAATTATTTTCTGCGATAAAATGAAAAGAGAGAAAACTTTTTACAGGGATTATCATAATTCGATATAGTGTATAATCTATTTTTGTATTGATAAATGAATTCTGTAAATATGTATAATAATTGTATATTAATTGTAAAAAGAAAGATCTTTTGCACAAAATGAATTTTACACTTATAAACGGTTTTTGATATTATGACTTATAGACATGTTCAGTTTTTCACCTTATAGCAAAATTTTTATAGCATGTAGGAACAATAACGTTGCATTCAATTGCAATATTTTTCAGGCATAATATTTAGATAAAGTATTCAAAATAAAAAAATCAAAGGTAAGATGTTTAAACGTTCATATTTATTTGTTCAGCGACGAAAATTTTTCTACAAGAAAAATGTTTGTTACCTATATTTATATACTATTATATATTAGCAATACCTTTTACAACCGATATTTTTCGAATTGACATATATTTTGTCATTCGTACTTTTACATTTTTAATGTAATATAAAATGTTTTTTTAGAAAAGAAACTAAGTTTCTTATGATATATTTTATCCTTAATTTTTTTAGAAATAAAATCATTTTTCACTCCGACCTTTTATTTTAATAAATTAAAAAAAAATTAATAAATTTCTATTGTTAAAACTGGAATTTAACTTCTAAACTACATGAATGAATAAGGATACAATTACGATTGGAATGTTTAAAAACGGATGTGTGTTTCTCTAGCGGAAAGCGAGGATGTAGATTTTTTTCCTACAGCCAATGGTAAAAGAGTTACAACCGAAAGATACTGTTCTCGTTTCACTGCCATGACTTTAAGAGCTCCCAGGTGATGTATTCAGGTGTATTCGACGTATGCATGTTCGATCGAATATGACTCGTCAATACTATAAACAAACGGTCAACTCTTATCGGGATGTGCATTAATTTGATCACCCGTATGTGTGACGAGTCGATCTTGACTTGTACTCGTAAAAAACACCAGTATATCTAAATCATTCGGCTCTGGAAAATTTTGGAATGTTGTGGATTCTGTTCCTTCATAGTGACTCAAAAACGGACACAAAGTGCGGTAGTTTCAAAGACCGTCCCGCTTTGGACACAAAATATTTTTGTCAATTTTAGGTATATAGCTTATAATTTATTAAATTAGACATTTAATATATACCCTTAAAGCATAGAAATGATTAAATATGAATATAGAATACCAAAAAAATGTTAAAATTATTTTTGCGCTAACCTAATTGTAGTATTTTCTCTGTAGGAGGTATAATCTTATCTTATAAAATGTACTTCAGCCATTGTATGTTTTTAATGGTTCATTAATGGTTTAATTCGAGCGTACGAATCAACTTAAATTTACTTAAATTAATAATATTATTTTTATAATGCAATTTTAACAGGGGTGACAAATACTTTTATAAAAACTGAACAAGAATGCCTGCACCACCTCCTCCTCCACCTCCTCTTTTTAATACATCTGGAGCTGGTGTAGGAGATCAAGATAGGAGTTTACTTCTTCAATCAATTCGAGCTGGGAAGACTTTGAAAAAAACTGTGACTATAGATAAAAGTGCACCTGTAATTAGTGGTATGTTGTATAGGATATATATTTCCATATAAATGATACATCTATTAGAAATTATTATTATTATTATTATTATTTTAGGTAAAGTAAGAACTGAACCAGGAAACTCTTCTTCCTTAAATACTAAGGAAAATAGTTCTAATATAGCGAACAGTGGTATTAATGCAAGTAATGGAGGACCCATAGGATTAGGTGGATTATTTTCTAGTGGTATGCCTAAATTGAAGCCTACAAGACTCAGGACCTCTTCAGGTGAAAAGAATACTAGTAATGTAAATAATACAAACCTTGGTCAATCAACTGTTTCTAGCATAAAAAGAGGTCCACCTCCAGTCCCACCACCAGCTACTCAAAAACCACAAATATTTACTCAGGTAAAAATATATTGACAATTACCTTAAAAATGTAAGATTAAGATTTTATGCATTATTTTAGAAGACCAACTCAATGTCAGGACAAAGTATCACAGATTCTGCTAATTCCAGTGCAGAAACATCTAAGGGATTTGGAAAGCCTATCCTTGCACCTAAACCACCTTCTTCATCATCATCTGTGTTGCACAAACCATCACCACCTCCTAAGAAATTAAACTTAACTACTGGAGGAAGTGTGTCAAGGGCACAAAGTATGCGATTGCCCAAATCACCCTCTGTACTTGCCCCAACTTCAGCATCTCTTCATCAGTCTCAGGATTGCCTAAATGAAACCCAGCCAAGGCCTACAAATCGAATTCTTAGACATCCAAACGCGAAACCTCCCTCCCCACCTACTTCTAGAACAAACAGTGTAACCACTACGGCGACTAGAGTGGCACCACCACCACCTTCTAGAGTGACTGTCAGCGCACCAGGTATACCACCTCCACCTCCACCTCTTCCACATCGTCCAGCTCCTACTCATCAGAGACTAGCTCCACCACCGCCACCACCGCCAACACCTCCTACAAGGAGTTCTTCCATGCGCAATGGACAGATGATGAGTACTTTAGATTTAGAGGTTCGATTTGCGGACATGTTTCATTCTATTGTGAATTTTCCGCCACCGGAGCCATTCAAGGGATTCACGAAAATCTACAGCAGCAGAAATGGTGAGAATGACATGCTTGAAAGTCATTTATCCTTTTCCTTAAATTATATTATTAGACAATATACTGCTGAGTTGTTCCTGTAAAATTTTGTTCAATCTTGGAAACATTTATTATATATTTGCATGTTTAAAAATATTCATCGCTTTTCACATAATTTACTAATGACAATGAATCACCATATTGAATTCTTATTTAACAGATGAATTAGTTTGTTTTGTTTCTGTGCATGAATAGAAAATTTATTTTCTTGCTTGTACATTTATATGGCATAAAGTAAAATTAAGAATGAAAAATAAACTATATTCTAATTTAACTATTCTAATCACTTATTAGGCATAAAGTAAAATTAAGTATGAAAAATAAATTATATTCTAATTTAACTATTCTATTTACTTACTATATATTATATATTATGATATATCAAGAAATTAAGAATGATTCATAAACCCTAAATCATGACTAATACTAGGTGCTTGTCTAAATATTTGAAATAATTAAATTATTGTTCTGCACTAATGCTAATTGCTTGTATGCGTGATGCACATCTTGAAATTACAACTGTATGTTAAGGTCTGATTATCGAGCGAAGTTAAGATTCGTCAAGAGGAAAGTAATAGAAATATTTGAAAATTCCAGCGGCAAAACAGCAAGCTCCTGCACCACCCATGCAAATGTCTTCTATATCCAATACAATGGTACCATTAAATACATCATCTGGAGGTTAACTGTGACAATACAGTACAACTTCTTTGGCACATAAAACGTTTCCAAGTAATTTGTTATATTTATTATATTGTACGATTAGTCTTAATAATTTTTGAAGCATTATTACAACGAAATGGAAAATTTAGATAAATGAAAAAAGAAGTAAAATAAAAGTATTAGAACCATCATATATAACAAAGTACTATGAACATTTCGTGTATTATGAAGTATTATAGACATTTCATTTTATTATGAACATTTTATGTTTATTAATAATAAAATGTTGATTTTAATGTTTATGATATCATAGTTCTATACATTATTTCTTTTTATAAACTGTGGTATATCATATTGTGTTATTATTAAAACACAGTAAATTTAAAAAAAAATTTGCAATTATATGTATAAATAATTGATCATATATGTTCATCAGTGTAATATTCTGAATGGTTTTATAATAAGAACAAATCTTATATACTTTTATTTATAACAACGACTTTTTATTATTAACTAATGTACAATATTAAATATCAGAATTTTTTTTAGATATAGTTTATTGTAGCTGGCAGTTAAACGATGTGAAACTTTCCTAATTCTATATTATTGTAAATCGAAGACTCAGTCTATTTTGCAAGTTTCATGTTAATAATGAAATAGATACAATATATATAAACAATGATTTTTAATGCTCACGGTTTTATTTAAAAAGACAATATAATCTTCGCGACAGTGTCGATAAATAATAAATCATAAACGTCCATTGTCCCAGTATAAGAAAAAATATTTGTTATTTTCTTGCATCTAATTGAATTAATTGAAATTTTCACATCGGTAACTTAACTCGGGACAATGCAGAAACTGATAATTAAATTAGAGTGATCTTTATATTTCAAGTTCCTTTTCAATAATCCTACGATACTCATCAAAACCTCCCTCGATGCATCGAACAGAACCTTCTGCGCATACCCAAAGTTCAGTGCATACCATGCGAATTAATCTTTCATCGTGTGAAACTAATATAACACCTGCCTGAAAAATGATTTAAATAAGAATTATCATAACAAATTAAAATGAAATATAAATAAATTGAAGAAAACTATTTACCTGACAAGTATTTAGTGCTTTACCTAAAGCTTCAATAGATTCAATATCCAAATGATTTGTAGGTTCATCAAGTACTAAAAAGTTTGGCATGGCAGCACACATTAAGGCAAATGCTACTCTAGATTTTTGCCCACCAGATAAAGAACTGATCGTCTGTAGTG
The DNA here is from genome assembly GCF_001483705.2 of Eufriesea mexicana. Classification (NCBI taxonomy): domain Eukaryota; kingdom Metazoa; phylum Arthropoda; class Insecta; order Hymenoptera; family Apidae; genus Eufriesea; species Eufriesea mexicana. The sequence goes on along the minus strand of NW_016908595.1, from coordinate 58,295 downwards.
CTAAGTTACCACTTATTCCAAAGCTTCCGAGCATTCTTCTATACTCTTCAACTGGTTTTCCTGAAAAAATCAAATGGAGAATCGACTTATAAAAGTCATTACTAATATTGTTTATGTATAAATTATAAATTAACTAGTACCTGGGAAATGATTTTGCAATAGTTCAACTGGACATACGCGCATATCTAATTGATCTACATGATGTTGACTAAAATATCCAAATTTCAAATTTCTATGAACATGCACTGTGCCTCGTGTTGGATTTAGTGCACCTGTTATGATCTTTAAAAGTGTTGTTTTACCGGCACCATTCTCTCCCACGATACAAATGCGAGATTGTAAGCTAGCAGTTAAATTAACGGCACTGAATATACATAAATTATCGCTTTCTTTAGTATAACTAAAAGAGACTTCGTTAAGTTGTAATATTGGAGGACTTAATGGTGTAACATCTGGGAAACGAAGAGTTACTTCTCCTTCTTTCTCCATTGGTTTAAGCTCTGGTCTGTAGAAAATAATAAAACTTCATGTAATAATATCTCATAAAAATTTGTCAGTTATTTTCATTAGATTTGTTGAACTTACAGTTTTTCTAACATCTTGATTTTACTCTGTACACTTGAAGCGCGATTAGCGTTATATCGAAATCGATCAATGAATTCTTGTACATGTGCTCTCTTAGCCTGTTGAGCTTCATATTCCCTCTGCTGATTTCTTTCACGTTCTCCTTTAGTTTTTGCAAATTGTTCATAATTACCTCGATATGCCTCAATTTTCTGTCCACGTAAATATAGTATGTCCGTGGGAACCTATTGTCAAACATAACAAATTTTTCGATTGTATAACGTAAAAAAATGATTCAATGATGTAAAGCAGTCTGTACCGTATCCAAGAAATTTCTGTCGTGAGATACCACGAGCAAAGTAGTTGGCCATGACTGTAAATATTTCTCTAGCCATAATATAGCTTTAATATCAAGCATATTCGTAGGTTCGTCAAGTAACAGAAGATCAGGTCTAGAAAATAGTGCTCTTGCAAGCGCTAATCTCATTCTCCAACCACCAGAAAAAGCTTTAGTGGGCCACAATTGTCTTTCAACAGAAAATCCAAGTCCTGACAAAATTGCACTGGCTCTAGCAGGTGCTTTATCTACTTCAGCTAATTGCATTGCTTCATATATTCTAGCTAATTCTTCGCCTAATGCATCTCCTGTTTTACCACCTTCCTTTTCAATTACTGCTTGCAATTCTGCTTCCTTGCTAAGTAACATACTTCTCTCTTGGTCACATTCCAATACAGATTCCAAGGCAGAAGTATCATCTCCAGCAACTTCTTGTTCTACATGTAAAACTCTTATATGAGATGGTATTCTCAATTGTTTACTGAAATGATTAGAATGAAATGAACTAAATAGAAGATAAATAAGGTATATGGAATTTGAATAATTATTATGGGATACTTTAGTACCTAGATATCATCCTTAATAAGGTAGTTTTACCGAGCCCATTTCTACCAATAAGGCCATATCGTCTACCAAATGCAAGTGTTAAGTCAGCTCCTTGCAATAATATTCTATCTCCATATGCTATATCAAAGTTTTCTATCCTAATGTCTTGAGTCTTATTTACACCACTCTTAGTTTCCATTCTACTGTCCTTTTTACTTGTCATCTGACTTGCACTGGCAGATTCTATGCCTTGACTAATGGTGTTAATTCGTCCACTTAATTCATTGTTACTTCTTTTTTCTTGTTTCTGTTGTAATTTTGCTTCTGCCTTTTCTAACTTCTTGGCATCTACCTTCTGTTGAGGGACATTTTTTAATCGAAATAATATCTAATTATTAAATATCCACAGAATAAATTGTTACCATGGCATCATCTCTTGTAGTAACCCATATACTCTTTATTTGTTCTACTTGAGCCTCTAGAGTAGCAGCCATAGTCCCCAAATGTACTGGTGCATTCAATACTTTGTTCACTCCATTTTTTCTCCTTTCAACATTTCCATCATTTGAATTGCCCTTTAGCATTTCTAATAGTTTTACACATATTTGCCTACAAATGAAGAATTCTAAATTGTAAATCTAGGCAAAAAGTTATATAATATGGTGAAAAAATGAATATCAGAAAGAACTGTAAATTGAAATTAGAACTTCAAATTATATAATCAGAAATAAAATAAATTTAACAATATTGATAGAACATAACTGACGATATAAAAATGACAAGTGCGAACACGTTTACAGACCTAACCTCATTCTCTGGTTTTTCTGCAACTTCGTGTAATACCTCTCCTATTGCTTCGTAAACCTCGTCACCGTCCTCAAAGTCATCCTTAGAACTGTCTAATATACCTTTATGGAAACGAATATTTATATTAGTTAAAAGTTTGTATCGTTTACGAATTAAATAACAAAAATTTCATAACTTATAGGTTAATCTCCAGAATATACCTTCCACATATTGATACAGATCATCATCTATCGTGGGAAATTGACTACGAATATATTCACCACAGACTGCCATGCCAATTAACGTGTTTAACGAAAATGTCAAAACGAATTTACTTCGAATGATTTATAAAACGATATGCTTGACAGAACCAGACGTCAGAATTCCTTTGAACACTACAAACACATGTTTACGCCATTTTAGAATGTAGTGCTGTAGTCAAGACATCGTCCAGGTAGCTTAATTTAAATTTAAGTAAGTTCCCGTCACGTTCGGTTTATGCATGATTTTATTTACTACATTTTCAAAATCTCAGTTCCATATTAGTAATCTATAAAATTTCTTCGGAATTCAATTTAATGTTTTATATTAAATCTAATGGCAAAGTAGCCATTTTGAAGCTGTCAAAACGATTCTTGTCTGATTGTATGTAATATTTGTTTCTTTGAGTTTTGACATTTGCTTGGGATTATTATTAAATTTTTATATTGTGGACTACTCACATCGTAAAAAGTGCATATAATCACAAATGTCAAAATGGTTTAAAGTCAATCAAATGAACAATAAAGATTTATCACTACTGCGAAAGAAAAATGTCAAAGAAAGTTAATGCAAGTGGTGTGAATTTTTGCAACGTTATCCAAAGTCTTTCTCTGATGATTGTGTAGTAGAATCGTCGTTGGATTTATTTGCGTGATTTAAATTGTTTAAAGAGGAAACAATACAGTTTTGTATAAAATAGAGAAGATGGCGACCGACATCGAAGAATCAGACACCGATGATCACGAAAGGCCAGCTCCTCCGAAACGGCAATGTACACGAGTTAAAGTTAACGAGACAATTTGGGATATGGTAATTATGACATATAATATTAAAAAATCATTTAAATCCCAATAGGTACATTAATCTTGTGTTTCATTTCTGTAAAGATAAAATTAATAAATCATAGTCCTTTAATTTTTTAATTGTACAGTCTATTTAAACATTTACTTTGTAGGAAAAGAATTCAAATGGGAAAGAGGAGATAATACAAGAAACAGAAAACATTGAATATGATGATACAGAAAGACAAGCAAGGGAAAAATTGGAAAGATGGCAAGATTATCAGGTGACCAAAGGGTATGTGGATAATACCATTAACAAAGTATTGGAAAATTACTTTATGGGAACATCGTCTTCTTACTCTCTGGAAGAATCTAGATTTCAATTGTTTAAAGGAAATGATATGGAAGATACTGCAGTTACGATGGCAATTCGTAATCATGGTTTAGTTCAATCTGCAAGACTTGTTTCTCAATCCAGTGCTTTTTACAGTGACAAAGCTCCAGGCTATTGGACTAATAATGAATATACAGATGTACATTGTTCTTGTCCTTCTAATCGCATACAAGGTGGTGGAAATATTGAGAAGTCTATAGCTACTACATCTACAAATTCATTGAGACTGAATGATTCAAAAAGCACTGAGGAATATAACAGACTTGATTGGGATCTGGATAAAATAGATGAGAATGATGAACAGGAGAACTTTTTAGAAAGAGCTGTGGCAGAAGCTATAAAGAAGAAAGGGCTTAGTGCTCTAAGTGTTGATTATGGTTGAGCAAACTAATGCTCATATCTTAATATATGATTATACAATAGCATTGCATATAACTTTTTATCTTTGCAAATCTATTTCGATTTGTATGAACAACTGCATAGATGACATTCATCAGAAGTCTTGCAAGTAATTGTATTTTGTTAAAACAAAAAATTTTGGTAACTACCTATTTCTTTATTCATCACAAACAGATATATGTTTAGTTATGCATAAAGTTGTACCATATATATACCAGATTGAAATATTTTCGACAAGAAATTAGATTTCATTAATATATAAAAAGAGATGAATATAGTACAAAGTTTTGTTCATGATTAATTGAACTACATTAAATCAAAAGTTTAAGCATATTTAATTTACTGAAAGAGCAGTTTCAACAAACTCAGATACTTGAATTATTCCAAGTATGTACAATAACTTTATAACATGATTTAATGATTGTTAATCATTGTTAAAATACAAAGGTCCTAATTCATTCCATACAGTATTGCATTGCTTCTAGCCATTCCTGAAGATGAATTATTATATCTTTTTATAAATTGTAATTCCTTAAATGATATATATAAAGCATGTTTGTTTTCTAAAATTAGTATTACAGATATAATAATTCTTAGGAGCAAAGATGAATTTATTGTACGTAATAGTATTACAAATTTCTTCTTCTAACATATTTTCTTTTGTATACAAAGGCCTTCATGATATGTATGTATTTCATCATCTGTAAATAGATTGTTACGTACGAAACGTATAAATAAAATTTTCATTCACGTTATACGATGACACGTATCTGTACAGGACATGTAATGTGTGCTCTGTCGGTACACATAATTCGTATTTCTAGTACATAAATAAAGCGGTGTAAACTAATACAACGTATTATTATATAGGGAATTATCGCAATATGCGATCTGGAAACGGCAGTCATTAATAGCTGTAAAGCAAAATAATTTTAAGAATAAATTCTTTAATAATTCCTATAACTACGAAACAGAATTATACCTGTCCGACACTAAAGCTATTGTCTTATAGAGGTTTGCTGTATTTTAGTGTGTAGACACGAACTATTTCTAGGTCGCCTCACATCTGCACTTTTTCTTTGTAGAATTTCCTCTATTAATTTTAAATTTCGTTAAATTATGAAACATAGCTTTATCAAGGAGAATTATTAGAATATTTTAACTCTTATCAATGATACTTAAACAAAATATTAATGAAATGTATATTTCTCATTAAAATTAACTTACATATATGTAATTCATTTCATGCAGAGTACTCTGAGAACAAATTAATTAAATGTATTCGTCAAATTATATTTTTTACAGCGGAAGTAAGAGAATTAATGAATTTAGATAAAGAATTATACATGTATGTGTTAGTATCAATTCTTATATATTATGGATTTGCTTTATTCTTGAATGCATTATGATGGCAAGTGATAATAATCAATTTCTTAATTCAGATTTTCTCATGATGTTAACAAGTAGTTTAATCGTACAAAATCGACAGTACATGCGTATTACGATATAAATATATTTCAAATTAAAAACAAGTATCTCTTTCGTGCAAAAATATAATACATCGATTGTGTTCGGTTACTTGTCTCCATCAAAAAGATCGATATGCGAACACACATGACAGACGTGTACGAATATGCAACTGTTGTATCACTAATCATACTACAAATCTATACACACATACTATTACAGCTTGCAACTCTATAATCTACATTAAACTAAAATGGTGGAATTCTCTGTTTGAGAAATAATAAATAGTTTATGATATATTATTTTTGTTAAGAATAATTATACAAACAAAAATAGTTTTCAAAAAGGATATATTTCATTACGGAGATAGATAATAAATCGTTTAAATTCAAAAATATCGAAATAAAAATGGTTCAAAATAATAAATAAGAAAACGCATGAAAAGACAAAAGCAAAAATAGAAATAAAAAAGAAAGAAACCAGAAAAAGAGACCGGCGTAGTAAGCGACTAACACACGGGTATACGGAAATGCATTGCTATTGAAAAAGGAACCTTTTTCCAAAAACTAAAGAGCATATTCTGCGAATCTGCAAGGGGACAGGAGAGGGACGATGGATGAAGGGAAAAGGAGGGGCAAAGAAAAAGAAATAAATGCAACACGGTAGGCTCGGCAGACCATTCGTATACATTCAACTACAGCACACTATAGCAGGGTAAACGAGGGACGAGGGAAATGAAAGAGGGGAAGAAGCAAACTCTCTCATAACGAAGAGGGGTAAGCGAGGGGAGAGAAAATCGGCGTGTAGTGGGGAGGAACGAAGAGAACTGACGAATCGCGTGAAAGAAGAAGCTTACAGCAGTAGGTGCACATCGGTGCACGTACGAGACGAAGTGACGGCACGCCGAAACTGAAACGCGGAGAGCGTCGAGACACGAACGTTTAATGTCGCATTTCCGTGCTGTTTTTCTACAGTGAGCATCTTAGCCAGTGTGTGATTAGATCCATCTCGAGTTTTCTCGAGTGTGTAGTTTGTTGCGGTATTAGAGAATGGCATCCGACGAAGAGGTGGACGAGAGCTACGCGGGTAAGTGCCAGGAGGGACACACTTGATCACAAATACTACCGGAAAGTTGTATCCTCGAGCACGCAGGACGCGCGCTTTTCGTACGATGGCTGCCATATCAATTGATCCTTCTGTAGTTTTCCATACATTGTTATTCTGTCACATATTTCGTTACGATTTCTCGTATGTTTTTATTTGATTCGATGGCAGGTTAATCGTCTAAGGAAAATTTATCAAAGTTCCAATCTAATCATCATTCTCTCAATGAAGGAAGAACTAACCTTCGAATTGTCAAACAATTCCACAAGCATTTGATGATAATCTATTTAACAGGTTAATACATCGTTGGTAATCACAATGTATTTGATCATCGCATAAATGCAATGAATTAATCATTCTGGTATAGGTTATTGTTTACATTCAATAGTTACATAGAAATCACATGATTTTTTTTTCTTTTCTTTATTTAAACCATTCTTGTAGTTACAAAGTAACCAGTATCAAATTATTACTATAATTTGATTAAAACTTTGTAAAAATTACATTTAAAATCTTAAAATTATGATTTAATTCATCAGTTTGGACATTCTAACCATTGACTGAAATTTTGTCCTATGTACATCGAATATCGAGTACTTGGTATTATTTCCTGCTGTGATTCTTATGTAATTAATGCTTAATGACTGTTCGATAAATTTTGCATTGTACAATTAATCCCGTATGTTCACTGTATTTCAATTTATTACATTCATCACTTTCAATTAAAAAATCGAAAAGTTAGCGTTGTTTTCTGGTATAAAGAAATTCTAGTACCATCTTAATCTACTTTAACCGCTTAATCGCAGAATAGTAAGATAACTTCATTCATCATGTACATTTTGATGGTCTTGAAGATTTTTGTTTGGAATTTACTTCGTTGAATTTCTTATTTACAATTCATTCTTTTTTTCTCCACTTTAGAAAAACCAAGAAAAAGAAAATCGACCCACACCGACAATTCTAATTTATAGCAGAATCTTTAAGTAATTTCGCAATGCGTGCTTCGGTTTTCTCACCATCTGGTACGCTTGTGTGTGTATATATTATACAGACGCACACCATTAATCACAATATATAAGCGACCGGTGCAAGCTTCTCGAGGAGATCGTGTTCTGGGACTTAAAAATTTGTGCCATATATCATAATCATGAATTCTTTTACGGTTTTTTAACATGGTCAGGAAATGAATGAGTCTAGAATCTGCGGCAATATTATGAATATAAAATATAGACATCCAGTGTGGTGAGCCCTTTCAAAGAAAATGGCGGACGCATACTCTTGTACACAGCATTCACCAAACGAGGATTAATCTAAAATAATTTATATATTTCGATTGTTTAATCTTAATGCTTTGCTCATTTTCAAATAACAATTATATATATGCGCATATTTGCTGTCGCACAAAGATCTTATATTTACACCGATTTTGTTCTAGTTGTACCAAAGGAATAAAAAAATCGGTTTGTTATAAAACGTTACTATTGATTTGGCAATTATTAATGTACCACTATATTACGAATTGAACATATGTTGCAATAACAATTGTTCCAATTATATTTGTTTTTCTTCGTTTTATGCATTTTATGTTAAAATTACAGCAACTTTTAAAGAAATATATTTTTAACAAATTCTTTTCATTGAGTAAAACATGGAGATTACTTACTTCTTGAACTTCGATTTTAATTTTCTGATGTTTTAAAAAAACGGATGGTAAAATTTGTTTACATCGTATTGTTGCAGTACTATGATGGAAAAGAATTATTATATCCAAATATGAAATATTTATATATATGTATATTTGTAAAATATATAGGACGATCGTATTAAAGTATTTTTTAAAGCTCTCCCAACTATACGTACGCGCGCACACACATGAGAAGGGGGGGGGGTTAATAAAATATTGATTTATATGAAATATTAATTTTGTTGGAAGTATATGGATACATTAACTATTCTTAAACCTATACATTGTAATGAATACAAATATTGATTTTATGTAAGCAGAAGTAAGCAATGAAAAAGTTACTTATTATATTAGTCACACCATGAAACTATCATATTACAAAAATGTAAAAAATATTGTAGAAAATTTATACTGATTTATTTCATATTAATTACATTTCTATATATTTCCTGATAATTGTATTTGGACTATTTAATTAGATTTTTATTATTTTATAAAATAATGTTTTTTAAATTTTATGAAATTTTAGGAGAAGATGATATAGATGAAACTGGGGGGCAAATTTCAAATGTTCAGCAAGTGGATGGTTCATCTGATGCAGAAGAATCTCAAAGATTAGTTAGTATTTTACATGTAGATTTCATACATATATATTTTTTTTCTATTTTCACCTAAATTTTAAGCATTATTTGAAAAATGTATTTTCTATATAGGAGGAAGATGATGATTATGAACCAGAGGAAAGAAAGAAGAGAAAAGGCAAGAAACGAAAAGCACGTAGTGAAGATAAGAAAGGGAAAAAAAAGAAGAAAAAGAAAAAATCTGATTCTGGAGATGTAATTATTTCTGCTTTATTTCTCTTGAATATAATTCATTTGTTAATATCAAATAATCAAATAAATAATGTTTTTGAATTTTTATCCATATTTCAAAAAGCAACATTATTTATTTGGTTATTTAGTATAATTGATTAAATGTTTATATTATATATAGGAAAGTGATTTTGGAGGAGGTGGTGAAACTGGTGATGTAGCTGGAGATGATAGTGACTATGCAGGCAACAGAAAAAGTAGAAAATCTTCCTCTAGGAAATCATCTAGTCACAATGCACCAGCCCCTTCTAGCCAGGAACCTACAACGGGGATGCCTACAATAGAGGAAGTTTGTAACACCTTTGGACTGACCGATGTACAAATTGAATACACTGATGCAGACTTCCAAAATTTAACTACTTATAAATTATTCCAACAACATGTTAGACCACTTCTTGCAAAAGAGAATCCAAAAGTAAAGTTTTTATTATAAGCAATAAGTCCAAAGTAATATTTTTTTTAACAATCTATTTACTTCTTGGATTGTAAATTTTTAGGTTCCAATGTCTAAACTTATGATGCTAGTAGCTGCCAAGTGGCGTGATTTTTCTGAATTAAATCCTCACACACAACCAGATGCAGATGTATCTCAGGAATGCAAGAGCAAATCGTGGTAGTGCAGTTCAGGAAGGCGAAGACGAAGAAGATGATGATGAAGATAGTGATAGGAAACGAAAATCGCGAGGATCTAGAGCAAAAAAAGGGAAAAAAGCTTCTAAAGTACCAACGCTTAAAATCAAGCTTGGGAAACGCAAACGAGGAAGCTCAGATGAAGAAGCAGAGGGTAGTGGTGCTGGTACAGATAGAGATTCAGATATGGAATTTGAACAGATGTTAGCAGATGCAGAAGAACCTACTGGCGCTGATGGAACGAATAAAGGAAATACAGAAGAAAGCGGTGTCGAACCACCAGCAGAGCCACCTGTTCGTAGGAAGGCAAAAACCAAAATCGGAAATAAAACTAAGAAGAAGAAAAAGACGAAAACCACATCGAAGTTTCCAGATGGCGAGGAAGGTCTTCAGGTATAATTTATTCATTTTATCAATGATGACTTTTTTCTTGTGACAATATATAGAATTTTGAAAACATAGAATTTTTTATATAATGTTTATACTTTTATATACAGACTGATCATCAAGATTATTGTGAGGTGTGTCAACAAGGTGGAGAAATTATTTTATGTGACACATGCCCTAGAGCTTATCACTTGGTGTGTTTAGAGCCTGAATTAGAAGAAACCCCAGAAGGAAAATGGAGTTGTCCCCACTGTGAAGGAGAAGGTATTACAGGTACCTTCCTTGTAATCCTGAACCTTTCATCCTCCCCAATATGTTGGTACATATTAGACTAACAAAATGAATTGTAATTTATAGAGTGATGAATAATTTTTAGGTGCAGCTGAAGATGACGATGAACACATGGAATTCTGTAGAATATGTAAAGATGGTGGTGAATTATTATGCTGCGATAGCTGTACTAGTGCGTACCACACACACTGTTTAAATCCACCGCTCTCGGAAATTCCTGATGGTGATTGGAAGTGTCCTAGATGTTCTTGTCCTCCTATACATGGGAAAGGTATTGCAAAGTTAAAAAAAAATTACTCATTATATATCAGTAACTTATACTTAACTTTTTATATTACAAAGTTTCAAAGATTTTAACCTGGAGGTGGAAAGAATGTCCAGAAACACCCTCGGAGGAACCTTCAACAAGTAAAGCTACTCCTAAGCAGCGTAGAATGCGTGAATTTTTTGTGAAATGGGCAGACATGTCCTATTGGCATTGTGACTGGATCACAGAATTACAACTTGATGTTTTCCATCCTCTTATGTTCAGGTATATTATTTATCAAACGAACAATAATACTTAATATTTTCTTTAATAATTCTAAATTCTGTAATTTTCAGAAATTACTCACGAAAGTATGACATGGATGAACCACCAAAATTGGAAGAACCATTGGATGAAAGCGATTCTCGTGTAAAACGATTGAAAGAACAGGATGGTGCTACAAATAGGGACGAATATAATTTAGAGGAACGATTCTATCGTTATGGAGTTCGGCCAGAATGGCTTGTAGTACATCGAGTAATTAATCACAGACTTTCAAGAGATGGTAGAGCGACGTACCTCGTTAAATGGAGGGAATTAGGATATGATCAAGCAACTTGGGAAGATGAACACGAAGATATTCCTGGGTTAAAACAGGCCATTGAATATTACTTGGATCTCAGAGCCGCAAACTGCTGTGATGGTAGTTCCTCACGCAAGGGCAAGAAGGGTGAGAAGAGTCGGTTAATTTATTTTTTCTTTCTGCAACTCCAATTACAAGACGTAAAATGACCATATATGTTATATTCAGGTAAAGGCAAAAAACTGAAAACACGGGAACTTATCGATGACGAGGAGAGAACACCTAAGAGATATACCCCTCCGCCTGACAAACCTACCACGGATCTCAAGAAAAAATATGAGCGACAGCCAGAGTATTTAGATCAAACTGGAATGCAATTACATCCCTATCAGCTAGAAGTATTTATTTTCATCGTTTTTTATCTTTATCACAATATTTATTTCAACGAGCTTTCTATGATTTCATTGACTTTATAGGGTTTGAATTGGTTAAGATATTCATGGGGTCAAGGCATAGATACAATTTTAGCAGACGAGATGGGATTGGGAAAAACAATCCAAACTATCACCTTTCTCTATTCATTATATAAAGAAGGACACTGTAAAGGTCCATTTCTGGTATCTGTTCCTCTCTCGACTATCATTAATTGGGAACGTGAATTTGAAACCTGGGCACCTGATTTCTACTGTGTTACTTATGTTGGTAAGTATATACAAGTACAATTAATTAATCAATATTAGAATTTATTGATTTTCTTTACTAAATAATATTTATATTGATTTTAGGTGACAAAGACAGTCGTATTGTAATTCGTGAGAACGAATTGTCTTTCGAAGAGGGTGCTGTTCGTGGAGGCCGAGCATCAAAGATTCGATCGAATCAAATTAAATTCAATGTTCTCCTTACAAGTTACGAACTGATTTCAATTGATTCTGCGTGTTTAGGTTCGATAGATTGGGCTGTATTAGTAGTAGACGAGGCACATAGACTCAAATCTAACCAGTCGAAGTTTTTTAGACTATTAGCGTCTTATAATATTGCATATAAATTATTATTAACCGGAACTCCTTTGCAAAATAATTTGGAAGAATTGTTTCATCTTTTGAATTTCTTGTGTCGTGATAAATTCAATGATTTAGCTGCGTTCCAAAATGAATTCGCTGATATTTCGAAAGAAGAACAGGTGAAGAAATTGCATGAGTTACTTGGGCCACATATGTTGAGGAGATTAAAGGCTGATGTATTAAAGGTATTTGCAACATATATTTTGTACAGGTTCAATATGTAAGTTACTCAAAATATTATTTTTATTCATAGAATATGCCCAGCAAATCTGAATTCATTGTTCGTGTTGAATTATCGCCTATGCAAAAAAAATATTATAAATATATATTAACGAGAAACTTTGAGGCTCTAAATCCTAAAGGAGGAGGTCAACAAGTATCACTTTTGAATATCATGATGGATCTTAAAAAATGCTGCAACCATCCTTATTTATTCCCAGCCGCGTCTCAAGAAGCACCAACTGCACCAAACGGAACTTATGAAACATCTGCACTAATCAAAGCAGCAGGAAAATTAGTTCTATTGAGCAAAATGTTAAAGAAACTAAGAGACGATGGACATAGAGTGTTGATCTTTTCTCAGATGACGAAAATGTTAGATATTCTCGAAGATTATTTAGAAGGAGAGGGTTACAAGTATGAAAGGATAGATGGTAACATTACTGGCGCTCAGCGACAGGAAGCTATCGACAGGTTTAATGCACCTGGTATATAAATAATTTTATTCTATTTTCTATATATTATCAAAGTAAAATTAACAAATTAATTTTCAATCAGGTGCTCAGCAGTTTGTTTTTCTACTTTCTACTCGCGCTGGTGGCTTAGGTATAAACTTGGCAACCGCCGACACTGTAATCATCTATGATTCCGATTGGAATCCTCACAACGATATTCAAGCATTCAGTAGAGCTCATAGAATTGGTCAAGCAAATAAAGTTATGATTTATAGATTCGTAACCCGAAATTCTGTAGAGGAACGTGTCACACAAGTGGCGAAACGTAAAATGATGCTAACACATTTAGTTGTGAGACCTGGCATGGGAGGAAAGGGCGCTAATTTCAGCAAACAGGAACTTGACGATATCTTGCGATTCGGTAAGATTTCTAGTGTTAAAATAAATTTCATAAAATTGAATTTAAAACTATAGAAAATCTACATAATTTTTATTTGTGTTAGGTACTGAGGAATTGTTTAAAGAAGAAGAAGGTAAAGAGGATGAAGCCATTCATTATGATGACAAAGCTGTAGCTGAATTATTAGACAGAAGCAAGGAAGGTATCGAGCAAAAAGAAAATTGGGCTAATGAGTATTTAAGTTCTTTTAAAGTAGCGTCGTACGTAACGAAAGAAGGTGAAACAGAAGAAGAAGCGGACACGGAAATCATCAAACAAGAAGCCGAGAATACAGATCCGGCTTATTGGATCAAATTATTGAGACATCATTACGAACAACAGCAAGAAGATCTTGCCAGAACACTTGGAAAAGGTAAATATAATTTGTTCCTTTGATATATACATGTATGTATGTGTGTATGTGAACTCATGCGTGCAACTATTACATGCAACATGTAATGAGAAAGTAATAATTGTTTTTAGGAAAGCGAATACGTAAGCAAGTAAACTATAACGATGGTGTAGTAACTGGAGATCAAAGTACAAGAGACGATCAACCTTGGCAAGAGAATCTCTCTGATTATAACAGCGATTTCAGTGCACCTAGTGACGACGACAAAGAAGATGATGACTTTGACGAAAAGGGCGATGGTGATTTATTGTCTCGCAGAAGCAGACGAAGGTTAGAAAGGAGAGACGAAAAGGATCGACCTCTTCCACCACTGCTTGCCAGAGTTAATGGAAATATTGAAGTACGTTTGTATAATTTTATAAATAATTTGTTATGTTTAAAAATGAGTGAACAATGGATACTACAATAATTCTTTTAATTCAGGTACTAGGTTTCAATGCTAGGCAAAGAAAAGCATTCCTGAATGCGATTATGCGTTATGGTATGCCACCACAAGATGCGTTCAACTCTCAGTGGTTAGTTACTCGCTCGAAATGCATCCCGCAGTCAGTAAATTTAAAGTACTGTTAAAGTATATTATCGCATTTCAGGTTGGTGCGAGACCTGAGGGGCAAGTCAGAAAAGAACTTTAAGGCATACGTTTCTCTCTTCATGCGACACCTTTGCGAACCTGGCGCGGACAACGCTGAAACATTTGCGGATGGTGTTCCGAGAGAAGGCCTCAGTAGACAGCACGTTTTAACAAGAATTGGTGTAATGTCTTTGATAAGAAAAAAAGTAAAGTTTTTTGATTTACTTATTTTTTTCTCCCTCCTAATTTTTACTTTCTTTTTAATATATTTTTCATTATTGTATTTAATAGGTACAAGAATTCGAACATATAAACGGTTATTACTCGATGCCTGAAATGATTCGAAAACCAGTAGAACCTGTGAAAATAGACGGTGGTGTAGATGGTGTAACTGGAACTAGCAGTACTAGTGCAACACCAGCTACTTCTAACGCACCTAGCCCGAGCCCTGCTGCGACTAGAACAAAAGGATAAAGATGTTAGTGTATTTGATTATAAGAGATAAATATAAACTCTAAATAAACTTGTAATGAAAAAAAATTATTTTCCAGAGTGCCGATGCAAAGGACGTGAAAGAGGAATCCAAGGATTCCAAAGAAGAGGAGGAAAATAATATGGATAAAGATAAAGATAAAGAGGATGTAAAAAAAGAAGAGAAGGACACAGAAACAGAAGTAACTGATAAGGAAAAAGATAAAATTGACATTAAAGATGAAAAATCATTAACGAAACATGATGAAAAAGTAGAAAGCACTGAAAACAAAGCGAAACAAGATCCTGAGGAAGATGTAGTTATTGTTAAAGATGATGAGGAAGAAAGTGAAAAGCGGGAGGTATTTGTTGAGTTGACAATAAATCGGTAGACTTTATTTATTATAATTGTCAAGACTTCTGATTTTACATTATAGGAAAAAGATAATAAAGATAAAGATGTAAAGGACTGTGATTCGGAGACTATCAAGCCTAAGCGCAAGTTCATGTTCAACATAGCTGATGGCGGTTTCACAGAGTTACACACATTGTGGTTAAATGAAGAAAAAGCCGCGGTACCTGGTCGTGAATACGAAATTTGGCATCGAAGACACGACTATTGGCTGCTGGCTGGTATTGTTACACATGGTTATGGTCGCTGGCAAGACATTCAAAACGATATCAGGTAATAGAACCCGATGGTAACAAAAAAAATCATACATGCTTAATAGAAATGTATGTAATTTCAACATTATTTTACAGGTTCGCGATAATAAATGAACCATTTAAAATGGATGTAGGAAAAGGTAACTTTTTAGAAATAAAGAATAAATTCCTAGCTCGACGCTTCAAACTGTTGGAACAAGCATTGGTGATAGAAGAACAATTGAGAAGAGCCGCGTACCTGAATTTAACGCAGGATCCTAATCACCCTGCGATGAGCTTGAATGCAAGATTTGCCGAAGTCGAGTGCCTTGCAGAATCACATCAACATCTTAGTAAAGAAAGTCTTGCAGGAAATAAACCAGCGAACGCTGTGTTGCACAAAGTAATATCTTCAGAGATAAAAAATAATTTTCTTTTTTCAATGTATACTTAATGATTATATTTTTTTCTATATTGTTCTATCACAGGTACTAAATCAATTGGAAGAGCTATTGTCTGATATGAAATCTGACGTAAGCCGTTTACCAGCCACTTTAGCACGTATTCCACCTGTTGCTCAAAGACTTCAAATGTCAGAGAGGTCGATATTGAGTCGATTGGCAGCTACTGCCCCAGGCGGAAGTAGTTCCCAGTCAGGCCAGGCAGCGTTGTTAGCACAACAATTTCCTGCAGGCTTTTCAGGAGGACAATTACCAGCTACATTTGCTGGTGCTGCTAATTTCGGGAATTTTAGACCACAATACTCAGTACCAGGTCAACCACCACAGGGATTCACAGGTTTGTAATAAGTAATAAATTTTTAAAATATTAGTACAAATTATTAATTCCTAGATATATGTATTACCAAAATAATTTACATTGCAGCTTGAATAGTAAGTGGTTGACAAACAGTGGCTCAATTAAGAACTCGTAATGGCGCAGATTAACACTACCTTTTAATAAGATCGTGTGCGCTGCATTATTTTTCGTAAATTACGATTTTTAGCTGAATTTCATTAGAAAAAGAGATGCTAAGATTTAAAGAAATAACGAAGACAGACACAGACATACACACACACACGCATACACATACACGTAACGTGTTACATCTAAATTACATTATTCCTGTATTTATTATGTGTACATTCGGCGTTTAGCATCAAGATTTTCATGTTTTTGTATTTATACATATACGGTCTTTGTAGAAAGAGGCATAAATTATTTTCTTAAGCTAATTAAGAGTATGATTTATATTTCTTCATGGGCCGGCGTGTATATCGTATTGTAACGATAAGTACATTTTACTTAATACAAACAAAAAAACAATTTATTTAAGAAATTAATATAGATTTACATGGATTTACGCAGTTTAAACGTAAGGTGCGTTAATTAATTCGAGCGATTAATCGTTCGACATAATTTATTCGCAACTTTATTTTGCACCAATATTTTCCCGATGGATGCCTGAAGGACTTAATTAGTCAAAAGCCTGTTCCCCGATAAGTGTATTTGAGAATTCAGGGATTTCAGTTCGGATTGCATGCTGAATAATACCAAGTATCGTCACTGAAGATATGAATACGAGTACTACACAAGACGAACAATGGCAATCATTTTAGTTAAGACTGACATTCATGTATTGTATTCGGGAGAATTCATTTCGTACACGATTCTACATGCTATTGTAATGCATGGGTACCCACATGAATAGATGAGGTTCTCCATACGTGCACACTTTAATCGTCAAACTTTCAGTTTGAATTTTTTTATTAAATGCCGTACTACATAGGTACCACTCGCAGAAGACGGAGGCACAAAGTCTGTTTGATACTTAAATACTATAATGCACACGGTATTACAATATCACTCATATGTAATTTGACTTCGCAAGGATCGATTGCGTTACTAAGAAAAAGTCGTACCAATAATAAAAAAATATGACTTAGATTCGAATTTGGTAATACCGTGATCATTTAATAAATATACTTTGTATATACTTGTCAAGTTACATTCTATCGCACCATATACCAGAATACACGCATATATCTTATAGCATTCTCGTATAAGTAAGGTCGAAAGCACGTCACACCCCATGCATTATATTAGTAACAAAGAAGAAAGAGGAATGACTATAAATATAATTATGATACACAGGAACATTTTTTTTGTTGTTCAATTTTTTCTACCCTAAATTTAAGATACATTTGAACATCTTCGTTTCTAAATTAATGGATTTGCCAAACTACTGCAATGGCATATAAGTTTTTATGAGTAACTTAGACTATAGCTATGAAATTTTGAATGTGAATGTGAAAAATGAAAGAAAAGAGTGAGAGAAGAAATGAGTATAAGATGAATTGAAGAAGCTGACTCACAGAAAATTTATTGTATGTATTAATTCTGCTGGAATAAATTAATAATTAGAAATCACATTGGTATTTAATGTTTTTTATAGGTTTTTAATGTTTGGAATATATTAAAAATTGTAATAAAAGACTTTATTGATTAGCACATAGACAATAATTGAAAGTTACAAAACTCTATGAAGTTTACATAAATACACTGAAACATTTAATTAAAATTATATATTTGCTATTATGATCATTTTATTCGTTAGTTTATATGTTGCAAATTAAATACAATTTCATGTATAAATCCAACAATATGACAATGCAACATTGAATAGAGTAATGAAAAAATAAAATATGAAACTCTTTTAAAGCGAGTAATAAGATAATAATATTTATAGAAATATATAAAAGTTATTAACCAGATGTGTCTTTATTCTGTCTTTGTTGGAGCAATTCCCTAACATTGTTTCCACACTCCTTTAAATTTTGTTGAAAATATGTTTTATTATTTTCTAAAGTTTTCACTTTTTCATCGGCATTTTTCATTCGTTTTTCAAGACCGGCTTTTATGCTGTCCATATCATCCAAAAGAAACATTCTGCCAACGGATTCATAAGTTTTCGTATTCTTTGGATAGGAGGTTACCTCTTTCATTGTTAGTTCAGCGAGCTGTTTAGATCGTTTTAATTTGTCAATCTGCAAATCCGCCAGTTTTAACTTTTGTGTAGTATCGAACATTTTCTCATGTAACTGTGAAAATGCTTTTATTAGCTCCTCATCCGATTCTTTTGCCATTTTTCTGCAATGATTTCAAGAACTATAGGTTAAAACACTGAATCTATTAGTTAAGTCCAATCATTTGAAATATAAATTTTTATCAAATACTGTAGAATTTAACTATTTGTTAAAATATAATTAGTTTGTTATTTTTTTTGTATTATCCTTATCTCACTACAATAATATAAAATATCTGTTAGAATATAAAATACCTTGTCGATTCCACCTAGCAAATTTACATGAAAACTTCAAAAATCGTTTCGTGTTTCACGCACTCTTATATAGGATCGTTTCCAACTGCCCTACAATATTTAATGTATACAAAGTTCTATTTTTATTTCTTATTTCTCATTCAATTTTTTAATAAAAAAACGAGAATTATGATAAAATTGTATATTATAACTATTTAAGCTATTTTTATTATAATGATGTTCTTCCATTTATATGATAAATTTATACATTTTTATAAATTTGTTCATTAGTTTTGTTATTAATAAATTATTTATTATTAAATATTCATCGATGAAATTTTAATAATAATGAATATTTCATTAAATATTTTTCGTATATAATTAATATACCTATTTTTAGAAATTTTCATACATAATTTGAGCATTTTTATTATCATAATAGTATATACTTTTAAGTTTAAAGTATAAACAAGAAAATGTTATCATAAAAGTTGAAGTGACACCATCGATAACAAATTATTATAGCCTTAGGTAATTTATATTTGTAATTTGTTTCTTATAAACCTCTTACATTTAAATGTATCATGTTACAATCGTTAAGAATTTCTTATCTTTTGACATTTTCTTAATAACATATTTTGTTTTCATGATCCAGTTTTGGTACAAAATTATTTACTTTACTACGAAGATATAATCTTTAAAAATGTTTGTAAGATATTCATTAGTAGAGGAATATAATTTCAAAAAAAATATTATATAGCTCTATAAACGATACAAATAAATACATAATACTGAATAAATAAACATAAAAGTTGATCTATTTTGAAAGATATGAATATCTCTTGTAAGTTGACTTAAATCATGCCTATATAATAAAAGGTGCCCCTCACGTCGTTTTAATCTCCCACCATTGTCGTCAACTGTAAATTATAAAAAGACTAATAAAGAACTAACTAACCCAGCTATCATATACTGTCACTAAACTATGCATTTCCACAACTTATGAAAACTGTTTTGAAAATAGTGGAGGTCCATTGGGAGAAACTCTAAGCTCTAGAGTGAGCTAATCGTAAATTTAAATTATGTTATTTTAAACTACTTAATACGCTAGTAAAGAGAGATAGAGAGTTTAGATACGTTAAATAGATAGATTATATCAGTTAAAAAAATTATATTCTATACAAATTTATAAATTAGATAAGATTTGTATCGTAGACTTTCTTTTAAAATCTGTAATAATGTTTGCTTTATTTACGAAATAAAATTTATCTCTTCTTGTAGAATTTGTGATGATTTAAATATGTAATTCGTGAAATAACTTATATAAAAAAAATTATTTTTCATATTTATGAATTATTTCATAAAATTATATTTCATATTTTTAAAAAATGCTCTGTTTTTATAGAAAAGAAATTAATTTTTCAAGAGAAATCTTGATATTATAAAGAAAGAATACAGTACAAACAGATGACATTGTAATAAATTTGTGCCCAGAGTCAATGTGACAGTGAAAAATAGCTTGCTTCGTCATACATGGTAACGGGTTTGCAGAGATATCTTTTAACAAAGATTCTCCAATGTAAGGATAAAAAAATACCTCACGCGACGATAATGCTAAAAAAATCGCTTCAAAGTCCACCTGAGAAAAAATTAAAACCAAATCAAGGCTCGGTTAATTTGATTAAAAACTCGAAGTTTTCTACTGAACATAACCTCAACACAGACACGATGATCATTGACAAAATGCAAACGGAAAATCAGACACAGGAAAACTCTGTCTGCGTTACAAAGCAGTTAGGAGTGAAAGTTACTTATTTAGAAACACCTGTTAAATCTGAGAATGACATGAAAGAATACAGGTAAAAGTAGTGAAAAAGTTCAAATAGAACATATGTTGAATTTTTTGCATTTTTATTTTATTTCAATAAATAGTTTTGTTTTTCATATAGAGTGATTCAATTAGAAAATGGTTTAACTGCTCTGCTAATTGCTGATCTACACTCATTTCAAGATGACAAAAATGATGATAAAGGTAAAGGATTCTTTATATTTATTTTTTAAATGATTTATAAAAGTATAAATATTTGGTACTTATCAGTGGATGTAATAAGTACGATAAATGAAGAGGAAGACGATGAAGAAACTGATAGTGAAGAGGATGAAGAAGAAGAGAGTGAAGAAGAAAGTGACATAGAGAATAATCAGTCAGATTGTGATAAAGAAGTTGAAGATTCTTGTGTTTGCACTAAACGAATAAAAAGAGAAGAGAAAATGGTATCTTTTATCAAAATATGCCATATAATGCTTAATCAATGTAAAATATATCAATTGTTAATATTCTTAGTGTGCTGCTACGCATGTTTCTTACACAGGCAGCTTGTGGATTATCAGTGGGTGTAGGAAGCTTCAGTGATCCACCAGAAATTCCAGGTTTGGCACATTTTTTGGAGCACATGGTTTTCATGGGATCAGAAAAATATTCTCAGGTATTCATTTAAACAAAAATTTTAATATCCTTGAATTTATAGTAAGAATTTACAGGAAAATGATTTTGATACATTTATTAAAAAAAGAGGTGGATCGGATAATGCCTCCACTGAATGTGAATTAACAACCTTCTATTTTGAAGTACAAGAAAAATATCTTTTATCTGCACTTGATCGTTTTGCTCAATTTTTTATTAAACCTTTAATGAAGAAGGATGCTATAACCAGAGAACGTGAAGCTGTAGAAAGTGGTACATATCAGAAACTATTAACACAATGTGATTTAATTACTTTAGGAAATAGTAATGTTAAATAATGTATATAGAATTTCAGATGGCTTTACCTTCTGATTTTTGTAGAGAAGAACAGTTATTTAGTAGCTTTGCTCAGCTGAATCATCCAGCAACAAAATTTAGTTGGGGTAATTTGATTACATTACGAGATAATGTAACAGATGAAAAGCTCTATGAAGAATTGCATAAGTTCAGAGAGCGTCACTATAGTGCTCACAGAATGAAACTTGCTATACAGGTTGGTTTTATATTCCCCAAATTTAAAATTTGCTATTAAATATAAATAATATTGGCTTTCAAATTTTATTTACAGGCCAGGCTTCCACTTGATGTATTAGAAGACTATGTGGTACAATGTTTTGCAAATGTACCAAATAATAATTTACCACCTGATGATTTTACTCAGTTTAAAGGCGCAGATTCATTTAATACATCATGTTTCAGAAAAATTTATAAAATCAAACCTATAAAAGATGTCTGCCAAGTATGTCTTTATACCTTTAGAAGTGATGGTAATTAAGTAAGGATTTTGTTTTGTTTACAGGTGAAGCTAACATGGTCCATGCCACCCCTTCATGATTTGTATAAAAGCAAACCACATCAATACCTTTCCTGGATCATAGGATATGAAGGCAAAGGTTCTTTAATTAGTTATTTAAGGAGGAACATGTGGTGTCTTAAGATTTTTAGCGGAAATGAAGAAAGTGGTTTCGAACATAATTCAATGTACGCGCTGTTCAGCTTATCTTTAATGTTGACTGAGCAAGGATACAATCATTTGCCGGAAGTATTGAATGCCATATTTTCATTTATCAATTTAATGCATAAAGAAGGGCCACAGAAAAGAATTTATGATGAGATCTATCAAATTAAACAAATGAATTTCATGTAAATTAAATTATTTAATAATTGTTAATGCAATAATTAAAATGATTGATAGGAAAAAAGTTTTTTTTTGTAGATACGCAGAAGAGTCTCCATCAGCAGAGTATGTGGAAGCTTTATGTGAAAACATGCACTATTATCCACCTCTTGATTATATCACTGGAAGTGATTTATATTTTGAATACAATCCAGAAGCTATACGAGGATGCTTAAATTATTTAACACCCGATGACGTAAACATTATAATTTTTAATAAAAAGTTTAATGATGAAGAATTTGATAAAGTAGAACCTTGGTTCAAAACCAAATACACTGATATGGAGATCCCTCAGGAGTGGATAGAATGTTGGAAGACTATTGAACCTTTACCTGAATTTCATTTACCCTTACCCAATGTGTTTCTCACAGATGATTTCAGTTTAATTACAATACCACCTGGTGTGCCTAAGTATCCCATAAAAATCTATTCAGACGAAATAACCGAAATTTGGTATCGGCCTGATCCGAAGTTTGGTTTACCTGAATGTTATATGTATTTTTGTATTATATCACCAATGGCTGTTTGTTCACTGAAAAGGTAAATCTTTAAAGTCATAAAGCATAATTTGTTTTACAGAAATAATTAAAATTTTAGCGCAGTTTTGATGGATTTATTCGTTGCTATATTAAACCAATTATTAGTGGAAACATTGTATCCAGCGACAGTTGCTGAATTAAACCACGATATTTACACGGATGAAAAGGGTATTATGCTTAAAGTAAATGGATTCAATCAGAAATTACCTGTAAGCAAATTTAAAATCATTTTTAAAAAATAACTACAATTTCTTTTAATTAAATTTAAAAATAATTTCTGTTAATTTAATGTCTGTTTATTTATATTTATAGCTTCTACTGACGAATATTGCAAAGTATATAGCTGATTTTCCAACATTGATAAACAAAGAATTTTTTGATGTAATGAAAGAAGAACAAATTAAAGCATATTATAATAATTTTGTAAAGCCCAAAATGTTAGTTCGGTAAGTAATGATTCTTATAAAGTCATAAGCAATAAAGGATAAATAAAAATTTACATTTTTTTTTACTGTTTCAGAGATGTGAGAGCATCAATTCTTATGCTAGTTCATTGGATGGCAGCGGATAAGCACGTTGCAATTCATAATGTGGAATTTGCTGAATTCCAGAATTTTGTTAGACATTTTACTGACCACATTTATATTCAGTCTTTAGTACAAGGAAATATGGCCAAGGATGATGTGATTAAAAACGTTCAGGAATTTGTTAAAGCACTTAAATGTGGACCATTGTTGCCTAATACTATGCCACAGATGAGAGTGGTGCAAATACCAGTCGGTTCACACTATTGCAAAGTAAAGAATTTCAATAGTACGGATGTAAACTCTGTAGTGATGAATTACTATCAATCTGGTATTTCATCCATCAAGTTATTAGTCATTATCGAATTATTAATTGTAAGTATAAGTTTAAATTCTATTATTTCGAATTTGTTGTATAAATAATAAATATTTCTATTAATTTTAATACAGATGATCATGGAGGAACCTCTTTTTAATCAACTGAGGACACAAGAACAACTAGGTTACAATGTTTTTTGTTTATTAAGAGATACTTTCGGTATTCTTGGTTATTCCATCACTGTATATACTCAAGCGGATAAGTATAGCACTGAACACGTGGATAGTAGAATAGAAGCATTTTTAGAGATGTTTAATAATATTCTGAAAGAGACTTCAGAGAAGGATTTAGACAGTGTTAAGGAAGCAGTGATAACATTAAAACAGTGTGCGGATATACATCTGAAAGAAGAAGTTGATAGGAACTGGTCGGAAATTATAACTGGAGATTATATGTTTGAGAGAATAGAGAATGAATTAAATATGATAGAGCACATCAAGATTGATGAATTGAGGGAATGGATAAAGTCTCACACAATTAATGGCAGTAATTTTAGAAAATTAAGTGTGCATGTGGTTGGAAGTGATAAATCATCTGATACACAGAATAATGGAAATGAATTGCACGTGAATGAAACTGATTGTAAGCAATTATTTTGTATTAACCCTTTGCACTCGACGACTTGTTCGTTACAGAAAAATAGTAATTCGGAGACTTTCTGTCATAGAGTTGACGAAATTTTTAAAATGGTAAATGAGAAATCATATGCAAATTAAGACGTAGAATAATTTTTTTTCGATATTCCACACATCGTTAGGTAATTTTATATTTGATATATTAATTAACGTCGATCTTTAGAATTTGATTAAATGGTAACTGAGAGTCACCTCTCGAGTGCAAAGGGTTAAACTATGAATCTCATATTTAATGAAAATCTTGTGTTAATATCTTCTTTACAGCTAACTTAAAAACAGAAAAACATGGAAATGTAAAATATTCATTGATTTACATTCCTGCCATGGAAAAGACTGATAAATCTTTGGTTCACATCACTGATATTCAGGAGTACAAAAACAAACTGTATAGCTATCCTGTAAATCACATCACTTTATGATATTAAATTCTTTTAATAAAATTGATAGTCATATTTAAAAAACTTTTCTGATAAATAACAAACTGAAATAAAAATACGAAAAATATCATGTATGATGTTAATTATTTGTTTTACCTCACTTAACTAAGTTAGTATTTAAGGAACAATTGAATTATAATTTTAATAATCCTTATTACAATTTATGTTTTTATAAAATAATAGAATATTAATTTAGAGTAACATAATTAAATTAAAGGTAGCACATAGTGATAAAAAGGTATGGATATAAAATGGAAGATGAACTTATAATATAAAATTATTTTTTACTTTTTTTATAGTTCTTTTAATTGTATTCAAGACATGACAACACGTTTCAATAAATCATTAAACTTCCGAAAATGTCAGCCAACCATCTCCGAGAACCTCTCATACGAACAGCTTTCTTTACAAAACTTTACTAAAAGTTTGTTTGCTTTATTTCAAACCGTGCAGTATGTTTTGCAAAGCTTTTCATTATTTTCCTCTTCAACTCAACAGAGAATCTCTATGAACCATTACCGTTCTCTCTACTTTGCATGTGTGTCGTGTAATTGCATTTATACAAGAAAAAACGAAGATAAATATACATATATATGTATATATATATATACACATATGTATATGTATATGTATATACACACACATATATATATATATATTTCTTTTTTTCATCAAAAGAAACAAACTTAAAATATCTGTCATTGGAGAAACTTCTCTGCTTGTTGGGGTAAAGAAAAAAAGATTATTCTTTGTTTCCCAATACACAGCTATTATTTGTAAATGATTTTCTCTTTTTTTATCATTTAAGAAAGAAAGATGTCCTTCATTCAATTAGCAGAGTAGTTGTATTCCAAAGAACAGATTTACAGCAAAATGTCGATGCAATTTGAATACTCTAAATTGTTACAACATCCATTAAAGTGCATTTTTCATTTAGTATTTCGAATAATTGTTGAATATATTGATTTTTTTTTGTTTTGTAGTATTATAGAGTTGCCACTACATTTATACAATGGTTACCTCCTACTTTCCAAATATGTATCCGCTTTAAAAGTACCTTAAATGTGACTTTTTTTTACTTTTATAATAATTTTTAGTTGCCTCGTGTTTTCGCCAGCACTGATTCTTCGATTTATTATGTTTTTTTGTGATTTGCCTTTAACTTCCTACACGCCTGTGTCTAAATTAACGATATGAAAATCTTCAATTTGTTTTATTTCTTTAAACACGCAAATAGTTAAATTTTTACGCTTTGCTTTCTTTGTTTTCTTTTTCTTTTTGCTTTAAAACATATCTTATCCGGTTTTCCAACTAGCAAAAGCATAGAATCAGCTCTGCTTGACACTAGACATGAATGGGGTATATGTTACAACAGTAAGTTACAAGATAGAATAATCCAACAAGAATACATTAATGTGACTGTGTATTATAGAAAAATGCAACGACTAAATGAGTCGGTTAGGCAGTACTTAGAAGTATAACAAACATATCTGAAAATTACCAACTAATATAGTATGCCGATTTTCGGTAAAGAAATCTTGTACATGATTCTATGTCAACTTCTGCAGCAAATGTATATGAATAATGTTCGCTGGCTTATATAGATGCAACATTAAATCATTATGCTGCAATAATTCTAACACTGTTATGCCAACAAATAGTAGCTTGAAAAGTATTATAAATATATTACATTTTACAATGACCTTTTTACTGTTTCAAGAAATATAGTAACCACCTACCGACCCATATAGGTTGAAAATAACTCGATCATTGACAAAAATTATAGCGCACATACAATTTTACTTGTACCTTTTTCTTCACACTCTTGTCATACAAACACAAAGTGTACTCACTGAAGGTTTTACTTATTTTGTTCGCAAAAAACTGCTCGCATTTCATGCGCTATACATTTATTCATCAATTACTTTGACTTCTTATATATTAGAAAAACAAAAGGAGAGTAAAACAGAAAAAAACAAACGTACAATGATTATAAATTGTAACATACAATGATTACCCTCTGTATACGCACTTGGTATTTTAATCATTTTATTTTTTCTTGTTCTTGTTATTTCCTTTAGCTATGAAAAATAATAGCAGAATATACGTTATGTAATATTTAATAAGAATATATAAGGACGGGGCCCACATACATTTGCAGCTACATTGATAAGTGTTTAATTCGTTACTTCATCTTTTTTTGGTTTTTTATTTTATTAATACTTTTTATTTACTGTTTTTGCTACCGTAATTTTAATATACCTTGTTAATAGAGTATGCAAGCGAAAACTATGGTAAAAACAGAAACTTAAAATTTATGTATCGAGCGTCATAACAACTCAATATCAACTTCACTTTTCCCGTTTTGGATTTTTCATTCTGGGCATTCTATATCTTTTTTCTATTGGGTTGATATCGAAAATCCTGACATTCTAGTAGCACGGAGTTGTAAATATAACATTGTAAAAAATGGAGTGAGAAGAAAACAAAAAAAAAGGTCTTTTTCATTTCTTAATGCCCATTGATTGCGTACTTCTATTAGAGATATAATAAAATAATAATATTTTTTATTAACGTTTTTTTTTGTGGAAATCATTTAAAATAAATTACTGAGATTAAATGATCTGCTCCATTTTTATATGTTATATTTTTTCCCTATGTACATTTACATATATAGTGTGATTTTTGCAAGAAGACCTAAGGTTCTACTATAATGTGATTACAAATTAAACAAAGAATGAAAGAATAATAATGATAAAAAAAGGAAGATTATAACAAAGAATGATGAAATAGAGAAGCAACAAAAGTTTTTCATGACTTTCTTGACATTGAGAAACATGATACATCATGTATCTGTTTAATGCTTAGCTACTTGCTGCATCGACATAAAATAGAAATTTGCTCAAACAAAAGTATAACTATACTATTAATTGGAAAAAAAAAAAAAAGGAAAAAAGACGGAGAATAGTCTACTGGAAATTGACGCTTTGATTTATGATAAAAGTGCTTCTATAAAAAAAGAAAAAAAAAAAGAAAAAGAAAAATCAATATATATATATATATATACGTAGTCGCTTAATTTACATTCTCGTTCAACCATTTCTCACTTATTAAGCATTTATCGTCAACAATATTCCAGCATTATCATCATTATCATTACCATCATTATCATTGTTACATAGCAAGAGTTTAGAGATGTGCCTTACTTCGAAATACAATTAATTTTCCGTTTATCTCAGTGACACATAATGTTCAAAGATCGAGTTTATAAATGGAATTTTTGTTTTTCACTTTCTAAATACACAAAGAGAGATTATTCGTTTTATGTGTTGGCTCATTTTGTTTCATTTTCTCACACGGATACGTCCTCTATCGTTAAAGTGGTTTCGTGGGCCCCTTTGTTTTACGTGTTTTATTATTTTTTCTTTTATTACTTATTACAACGAAAAAGCAGGCACGAGTCAGGCGCGCACCTGTACTTTTTACGTCGATCATTTAATCACCGTTTTACATGTTTCCACTTCTTTCTTTTGCATTATATATTATATTTTATTATTTTTATGGTACTTCTGCTCTGTTGTATTGTTTTCGATAATATGGATTTCGTATATATTTGTTTCCTTTTATTCATTCTTTATTTTTCCCCTTTTCCATTTTTTTTTTTTTTTTTTTTTTCATATTCCGTATCGTGGTTTTCTTTGCTTTCGTTTCAATATTTAGTATATTAAATTATTTCATTTCTTACGTTTATTGCGTTACCTCATATCAGTGCAGCAGCAACTGATTGTGTGTACCATCATGTTTATACATATAGTTATATATATTATGTCTTTTTTATCGTTTCCTTTTTCATTTTGCTTTCTTATATATTTTGTATTCTCCGGTTTGCATTTATCAGGATGATCGATTTCTCAGAAAGAAAATCTAGCTTTACACAAAAGTTAGTCATTCATGAGCGATTGGCGTCGTTTTAATTTTAAATTGTTCAAGAAAGATACATGGCGATTTTCTCTTTTTTTTTTAACCTATATCGGTGCATATTTTATATATCATATATTGTATTCGGAAAATAACGTGTTTATGAATGTGTATTATTAATTAAAAGTCGTCGAATGATAGTAATATTCATTTTAGCTTCTTTTTAATTTATACAGTTTCATTCACGAGACTTTTATTTCATTTCATTTCTTTTTTTTTTTGTAATCTTCATTATCTTCTTTAATTACATTGGAAAAACTGTTTTTCATAACATACGCTGAAATAGCTCATATTGAAGCCGACATTTGTTTCTTCTTCTTTTTAAATATAATTCCTATTTTCGTGTTTTCTTTTTTTGTTTTTTTATTTTTTTTTTTTTTGTTTTTGTTCGCTTTTTTCTTTTGCAAGCAACTCAGAACTTTGAGAGCTTCGGAGACACAGAAGAATTAATGAAATTTTCTTATTAAATCGCGGATGTCAAACATGTTCAACATACCATCGTCTCTTCTAAAGCACTTTTTCATTTTCCTCTATGTTTTCTTTAAATCTTTTTCTCATTCTCTGTACAATACCCTTTCTTTCTATGATCTTATTCACTCATTTTAATTCTCTCAGGCTTAGTTCAACCGTCGCTCAAATTATATAAAGTTTCTCATTGTCTTAATGCATTTTTTACGCAATAACAAATCTACAAAAATATAACATTTTTATCTTATCTCTCATTATATTATCTCAATAAATGGTTTTCTCTCTCACAATCGCGTTCTCTCTCGCTCTCGTTCGTTCTTTTACTCAATTTAAATTACCTCTGCACTTTAGACGCATATCTCCCTTTCCATGTCATTTTTATCTACTCTTTCACGTCTTATTTTCATTCCTTTCCATAAATAATCGTGTTCTGTCGTGCTGTCTTGTTTCTCTGTTATATGTAATATCATACTTTACTGATAAAAGAACCACCTCCCACCTTTTGAACCTCAATGATCTTTAATAGAACGTCGTTTCGACTATTCTACACATAAATAGTATTTTCTTTTTTCTTTTAACATGATGATCTTTTACCTGGATCCGGTTCCTCGCGTGACAAAAGCGCAAAATAACCGGTCATCTCTTTTATGTACACCAACCTCACACTGTCTAAAGTAACTATTCGTATGTACAATTAAAGGAGGGACACGTACATCCTTCCGAAAATATGCTACAAAAAGCATGAATATCCAAAATTTTCATCTGAGGAAAAGAGGTAGTGAGGAAGACAAAAACATAAAGATAAAAAACTTTTTCATGGAACAACGAAAGAAGAACAAATCTTTAAAGTAGAATTACTCTTTTACTATCAATTAAGATCCATTCATTCTGGTGATATAGGATTAAAATAAAGCAAAATGTAGCATATTTTCCAAGCGACATCGGAAGCACTGCATAAGAGTAACTCTTTCAGAGAACTTCGTCTTTCTTTTTTTAAAAATTCAAGCCGATTACTCTCGCAACGAGCCCGACGCGTGTCCACGGGTACATATCGTATATCTTATCGTACATGGAAATTTGTAATTCGTTCAAAAGTCATTCATTCCTCTCTCCATCAACACAACAGCAAATAAATATATCAATCGGACCACGTACACGCGTGCACACATCCCTAATCCTTCATTTTGTTCATGTTCTTATACATTACACGCGTGCACGTTACCGTCACGCGTTAACATCCCATGTTTATGTACATTTTTTATGTTTCTCTATGTGTTCGTTTTCACACTCGCGCGTTTTCAGCATTTTCTCTTGCCCCACCCCCTCTCTTTCACTTTTTCTCTCACTATCTTTTTCATTGTAATCTTCACGAATAAAACAATATTCTCACATTCTTTCGTGATACTCTCATTAATACTATCTCAACACTCGTACATACTCACACATCATATACATACTCATACACAATCAATCACAACGTACACATAATATGCTATTGGGAATCTCTAATCTAAATCATATATAAATATATATTTTACCTATATGAAAAGCATCAGTCTCCATTTGCTAATGAATGTCTCAGTATTCTGTCTCGTGTTATCTATAAAACAGAATAAAATTATTTGTGATACACTGTCCAGTATAAGTTTCGTTCATCTGTCCATTTGTAGCGTCTTAGTATATATGATTTTTATCGGAAATCTACAATTAGAAGAGATCAGAGTACTGAGACTGTCAATGCGAGCATTTCATATAATACCGGAAAATATATATTTTCATTGTAAAAAAAATAATCACACTTCTTAAGAATTAAATACTTATAGCAGCTGACGACTTGTTCTCGTTCTTAGTAAAATTAGCGCACGCATACACTAATCAGTCGAGTTCATCCTTATGGTGATCCGAGCGGAGTAGTAGTCTAAAAACACGCTCGTGTTAGCACAAGCACGATTTCATTGTTTTTTATTTTCTTCTTTTTTCTATCATGTTCATTTTCGCTCTTATCCTACACACTGAATGGTACGTTTGGCAGTGAGGACATCGTATCATGTACGTCGGAAATGGGTCTACATCCTTGTGGTTTTACAATATCTTGATATCGCGTTAACGATGCTTTTTCTCCTATATTAGTTTAATTAGTTTGGCCCCATCAGAGCTTTAGACATTGTTGAGTGATTTTGCGCATAACATTTGAAAAGTCTTTCTTATCTTTTTCATTGTGCGAAAATTCAAGGCAATTTAGTTAAGAAATGTTTCTTTTCTTTTTTATTTAAAATATGAAGCTTATAATTAAAAAAAAAAAATAAAAAATAAAAAAGAGAGAAAAAACTAGTAAGCTTCTCCTTTGTCTTTTTTTGTTTATAAAAAAAAACACAATCTTCTGTACGATCCAAAGTAATTCTATCTGAAATAATTACATTAAAACTTTCAAATGCCATCAGCGCACTATTACTCGTTACACACTTGTTTTTCTGAGAAGATTTTTTTGATTGCAGTCTTGAGTCACATCCGGGAGTGTCTAAAAGTTGATAAAAACGTGACGTATAAATACCTAGTTTTCGGCGGCAACTGGAGCGACCAGAGACGCGTCACCCTGCCCTTTTTCTATTCCTTTGCCGTTTTCTACGGCGTCCTCGAATTGCCCTGGTACTGGCAGTACGTCTTTTGTTGCATTCATATTCGGAATCGGATCACTAATAATATGAATGAACATAATCATGAACATATTCATTTTTGGTATAAAGAAATATAAAATAAACTTACTTATAATCAGTTATTCCATCGACATTGTTACCTCGCCCTCTACTGTCTTTTTTATTTTCGCATTCTTTGTTCTTCTTAACAGTAGTTTTCTTTTTACCAGTTGCCTAAAAAATAATCTACTTTCATTTCTTTTTTTTTTTTTGCAGGAAATAAATTTGATAACAAAAGAAACTTCTTTCTACCTTCATCTGTGTTTTTTTTCCACGCCCTGCAATTTGCGTTCGATTGTTTCCCCGAGTTTGAAACGTGGGCCGGCCCATTGGGGTGAAACCACGAGGAAGACCATACTTGAGTCCACCAATTGAAGTCACCTAGAACATATGCCTTAAAGGATTACACAGAATAGTTCTAATTTCGATTTTAAGATTAATTAAAAGGTATATTACGATTTCGATCACTCACTTGAAAATTAAATATAAGAAAATACAAAAGTGAGGCAAACAAAAATTTTAAATACATAAAAAGATTTATTTACTATAGAGCATTATTACTATTACACACTGTAAAATTATATTGTGCTGAAAGCCTTCATTCAAACATTAAACTATATCGTATTACTTTTGTTTCATCTTATAGTATTTGAACTAAAACAAGATACTAGTTACCTGTGGTGGAAGCCGTCCACGAGGAAGCCCCTGCAAAGGTTGAGGTAAACGGCCAGGTTGACCATAATTTGGACCCCACTGCCCAACAACAACCCCAGCAATTTCTAACTGTCCTCCACGGGACGGTATAGGACGACGCATTAATCCACGTTGAGGCATGGTTCCGCTGCCTCTACCGCGCATTAAACCATCATTAATCGCACATCCGGTGGTAAGAATGTTCTGTGGTACTGACATACGGATACCTGATACATGAAAATGATTAATTACTAGTATTAAATATCAGTAAAAAAATAAAAAAAAAAAAAAAAA